>NC_064763.1:2873436-3178436 GCF_011397635.1 Epinephelus fuscoguttatus
TCAAGGCCAACATCAAACACAATACACAGCTAACGGACATTAGCATAAGTACAAATCAAAATCCATCAATAAATATTAAAAATCCATCTCACATCCACTGCACTGCCTTTAAAATTTCACAGTATTTCTTTAAATCAACCACTTGTCCATTAGGCGTCGAGTTTATCAAGCAAAAGTTAGCTATAGTTATCTGAAAAGCTAATTCACTCAAGCCCAACATCAAATGAAGCTAACAGCTAACGGACATTAGCACACAAAGCCAAAACCATCAATAAATGTTTCAAATCCATCGCTCCCATCCACTGCACTGCCTTCAACACTCACTAATATATGTCCACATCAAGCAGCTGGGTCTTAGGAATCAGTAGAGTTAGCTACATTTCACGTTAGCAGCACAAAGTCATCATGCAACAAGCTGACACTAAGCTAGCATAAAGCTAACATGATTAACAAGGCCATTTACCTCAGAGTCGATGTGAAAACGCTGATCCAGAGCGATAGATAAGAACAGAGTGGTGACAGCCTTTGATGTCGCCGCCAGAGCGATCACGTGGTTCATGTAAGCCTCAATAGTTCCAAACACAGCCTCCGCTGTCATGTTCTTCTATGGGACAGACAGCAGTGAGCTCGCTTTTGAACGGTAAATATTAAAATAAACCGCACACAGGTACATTTACAACTATTATTGAATTACTGTGTATACATCAATGTCAGTTACATGTATTGAGTGGCTGGATGACGACTACAAGTGTAATTAGACAAGTTTTTCTGTGGTTTTTTTTTCTTTTGGAGGGAAAGCTTTGTGTTAGCTTCATGGACTGCAGATACATTAGCATCTAAACTGTAATCTGGTGCAATGCATCTCTTATGTAGCTACATGAGATTAATGTAGGCTATTTGTGAATACTCCCTGACATTGGACAATGATGATAAATGATGGGTTTCAGTTAAACATTTTATGTATTTAAACGATGAATGTGACAATAAGAGCAATTGTGTGTCTGTGAGAAAAAGAAAAACTTAAAAGACAATGTATGAAGGTTCTTACATCACAGAAAATAATAAATTTGGCATTATGGAAGAACAATTTTATTTAACAGATACCATATTCCAGCATTAGGACAGCAGAACAAAGATGGAGTTATGAAATGGTTAAAAAAAAAACCATATGAGATTTACTGCAGGCACAACTATGTACACAACTCAAGTGCCGATTCCACTGCCTGACATCAGGTTGTCATTATACAAAGGACGACAAGAGACTTGAGACAATCTCTCAATATGGCGGAGCAGAAGAACTTCCAGTTCAAGCATGGAGCAACACACACTTAGGACAATCCATTCTCAGCATATTCTGCCATTACAAAAATATTGTTCACTTTCCATCCCAGATCTCTCGACCTCTGTAGTAAGATGCTGCAGATGTTTAATCAGTCTGTGGTGGCAAGTGTGTTGTTTTATGCTACAGTCTGCTGGGGAGGAAGCATCAGACACAAAGATGCAAGGCGGCTGGACAAACTAATCCAAAGAGCTGGCTCTGTGATTGGAGTCAGGTTGGACACACTGGAGGAGGTGGTGGAGAGATGCACACTGAAGATGTTCGAGGCCATCATGAACAAGCCAGATCATCCACTCCACAATACCTTGATGGACCAAAAAAACAGCAGTGGACGGCTCCTCTCTCTTTGATGCAGGACAGAGAGATACAGAAGATCCTACATACCTACAGCCATCAGTCTTTTTATTTCTTTTGCAAATAATAAATGAGCTGACAGACCATTGAATAAAGTTATTCTTATTGTTATTATTCTTATCTTATCTTATCTGCCATTCACATCTTAAGTGAAGGACCCAATGATGGTCTGAGATGCCTGGTTGAGGAATAGCAACAGTCAGCATTATAACAGCCCTGAGAGGTATTCCAGAGGTTCAACAAACTCTCAGTCGAACAATGAACTCTGAATATGGGAAACTGAGTATTCAGTTCTAGAACAGCTGATCTGAATTGGTTGAATAAACTCTGAATATGTTAACCTTTGTATGCACTGATTCACCATAGCAAAACCAGATAAACAAAGAGCAACTTATCTCACGCTAGTGGAACACAAGCTCCTTTTACATGCTAGAGAATATGAGCACATATTCTGTAAAATCAGTAACACTACTGTAGTACCTGGTACTAAGATTACTCTTAAAAGTGGACCCTTAAACCTTTAATATTTGATCAGTGTAGTGTTTGGTCCACTCTGACTTCCCCGAACAGGAACAATTTAAAAAAGAGGTGTATCTGGTGTAAAAGTAAGTTGGCTTTATTACAATATGAAGATATATAAAATCTAAGTAAAATATAGGCATGCGACAAAATAAACAATAAACACTAAATGGATAGTAGAAATCGGTCCTCTGCTCTGCACATCAACTGAAATGGCTGTGGGAGACAGAAAGGAGGGTAGTAACCTAGCATCCAAGCATGCACTAAAATCTTTATGGTTACAAAATATCGCGCAGTGTCAATTAAGTATACACACTACCACAAAGTATTCATCTACACTGTGTGCACAATTATTAGGCAAGTTGTATTTTTGAGGATTAATTTTATTATTGAACAACTGCAGTGCTCTCAGTCAATCCAAAATGTTAATAATAATCAAACCTTAATATTTAAGAAAGTAAAAGTGAGGTTTTGGCTTTCTTTGGAGAATGTCTTCATGTGCACATTACTGGGCAACTGTAAGTGTGCATAATTATTATGCAACTAAATGAAAAATGAAAATTTTCCCATCTCACTTGTTTATTTTCATCTGTTAAAGTAAGAATAATATACAAACAACTCAAAATTTACAAATAAACATTTCTGACCTTTAAAAAAAAACAAAAAAAACCATCTGTGACCAATATAGCTGCACTTCTTTTCATAAGCCTTCCATTCATGGAGTCTGTCAGTTTCTTGATCTGTTGTTGATCAACTTTTTGTGAAGCAGCACCACAACCTCCCAGACACTGTTCAGAGAGATGGACTGTTTCCTTCACTGTAAATCTCCCGTTTCAGAAGGGCCCACAAGTTCTCAATAGGGTTTAGGTCAGGTGAGGAAGGAGCCATGTCATTATTCTTTCATCTTTAATGCCTTTACTGACTAGTCACGCAGTGGGTACTTGTATGCATGTTATGGAGCATGATCCTGCATAAAAATCATGGTCTTCTTGGTAGACACAAACTTTTTCTTGTAAGACTGCTTGAAGAAAGTGTCTTCTAAAAGAGGGCAGTAGGTTTGGGAGTTGATTTTGAGTCTCTTCAATCTGAAAAGGTCCAACTAGCTCACCTTTAATTTATTAAAGGTGAGCTAGTTGGACCTAGGTTTGGGAGTTGATTTTGAGTCTCTTCAATCTGAAAAGGTCCAACTAGCTCATCTTTAATTTATTAAAGGTCCAACTAGCTCATCTTTAATTTATTAAAGGTGAGCTAGTTGGACCTTTTCAGATTGAAGAGACTCAAAATCAACTCCCAAAATTAAAGATGAGCTAGTTGGACCTTTTCAGATCTGAAAAGGTCCAACTAGCTCATTTTTAATTTATTAAAGGTCCAACTAGCTCATCTTTAATTTATTAAAGGTGAGCTAGTTGGACCTTTTCAGATTGAAGAGACTCAAAATCAACTCCCAAAATTAAAGATGAGCTAGTTGGACCTTTTCAGATCTGAAAAGGTCCAACTAGCTCATCTTTAATTTATTAAAGGTGAGCTAGTTGGACCTTTTCAGATTGAAGAGACTCAAAATCAACTCCCAATCCTACTGATCAAGAAACTGACGGACTCCATGAATGGAAGGCTTGTGAAAGAAGTGCGGCTATATTGGTCACAGATGTTTTTTGGTTGTTTTTTTTCAGAAATGTTTATTTGTAAATTTTGAGTTGTTTGTATATTATTCTTACTTTAAAAGATGAAAATAAACAAGTGAGTCATTTTTCATTTAGTTGCATAATAATTATGCACACTAATAGTTGCCCAATAATTGTGCACATGAAGACATTCTCCTAAGAAAGCCAAAACCTCACTTTTACTTTCTTAAATATTAAGGTTTGATTATTATTAACATTTTGGATTGACTGAGAGCACTGCAGTTGTTCAATAATAAAATTAATCCTCAAAAATACAACTTGCCTAATAATTGTGCACACAGTGTATGCAGTCCCACAGCAGAAGGGAGGCAGTGTGACACCATGGACCCGGCCTTGCACACAGTCCAGCTGTCGGTACAAAAGAGAGGACAGAAACGTTAAATGAAGCCACCATCCAATGAAACAATATACATTACATCAAGCATTTAAAGGTGTAGAATAAATACCTCAAGCCTACAATATAGCCTTACCCACAGTCCAAGAGGACAATTAAAATCATGTAAAACAAACACAAAAAAGTAAATTAACTGTAGAAAACAGTGGCTGGCCTGGTCCTTTAAAGAAAACACAAAATACATTAGATGCCAGCACATTCAATGTATTACACATATTTAAAAAGACACTAAAAAATAATAAAATATAAGCCTACTTTGCAAAGGTACACAAACTCCCGTGGTATAACAATGAGGGAGCAGAGGGAGGAATCCGGTGCATCAACTATTAAAAAGAAAACATTATAAACACTATACATCTAAAAGTACATTAAAATACAGATAAACACCTGTATGTTGTTTATCGAAATCTTTGGATCTCCAGTATGGCAGCTATTGTTTACAGTATCCTTGGGTCTCTAGCCTGGCAGCTCGTCAGCGGTCACGGCAATCCTGGACCAAAACATAAGTAAATGCACTATAACTTTCAGGTAACGTTATTGCTTCCACACAGGTTACAAATACTATAAACACAAAGAGCAAACAAAGAGCTGTCACCCTAGCAGAATTAAAATCATAATTTCAACCTTATACTGCGCTCATTAAAACACTACCAGAGTAAACACCACAGCGATGAGTCTGCATACCTGTGTGAGAGGAGATTTCACCATACACATGTGCTGCAGCCAAGTCAAAGGGCTCTCTGCTGAGACAGGCAGCAATTTATCACTTCCTGATTGCCTGCAGTCATGTGATCAGGTGTCAATAAGTCAGGTGAAACATTACATTTTCCCAAATTCCCACACTACAGCAGCAGTGAATGAGGGAGAAGCTCTACCAAAATGTTCTGCACTGCCAATGTTATAAAGGAAAGTCCTCATCTTTTCACAAAACCTGCTTTCTGGCATACTGATCAAATTCAGAGATAAGGAGAGAGAGGATCCCAGTTTGGTCATGAACTCTGACTTATTATGTAAGTCTGAGGGATATTAGTGGTTAAGGAGAAGTTGTCACCCGCTCTCAGTGATTTTATGTGATGTTTGAGGTCTGACTGTTTTTTTGTTGTTTTTTTTTTTACATTTAACATTGTATATAGATCGGTGATCATACCATGGTTGGCTGTGCAGCATTTGGATGCACCAATCGGTCAGAGAGAGGCCATCGGATGTATGGTTTCCCCAAGGACACGGACCGACGGAAAAGATGGCTGGCAATGGTCAGCAGACAAAATTATGAAGTAATGGGAAATTATAACAGTAGAAAAATTTGTCAGGTAAATAATGTTGACAAAGGTGACATGACAGTTGCTTATTAACATTTCTAAGGCCATCATACTACTGTGCATACACAATAATGACATTTCAATGATATTAGAAGTATACAGTGGAAACTGATTTTACAAATCTCCCTGCAGGTACATTTTGAGGACAACCAGTTCATTATCACCAAAAAAGGCCACTTCAGGTTAAGACCTGATGCTGTGCCTACCTTATTCACCCATCGTCCAAAGCCAAAGAGGAGGAAAGTCCCCACACGGGGCATGCCTTCAGCAGTGGTTAATGAAAGGAGTGATGACCACACCTATCGCACAAGATCTGATTTGGGTATGATACACAGTTAACAACATATCACATTTATGTAAAAAAAATAAATAAATAAACAAAACACAGGTACATTTACAACTCTTAAACAGTTTTGTTTAATTGGAGTGTAGTGTAGCCTTAAACAGGAGATGCAAGTAGGTGCTAATGTAAGGCAGCATAAATGCATATTAACTGCAACAATGAATGAAACTTGATAGCAACCTTCCTTCATGAGCTGAAGAAAAAAATTCTTACCAGATACATCCAGCTGAGGTTGAGGATTGCATCAAAGTGCATCTGGGCTGCGAAGAAGGAAAACAAAGTGAAAGGGTACTTTGGCAGCAAGAGTCAGAGTAAAAGGGCAGAAAAGAGACAACATACCTCTGCACCAAAGGTCACAACATCTAGGCCACTGCCAAATACCTTACTCGTTGCCATGGATGTCGTTGGTCTTCCCATCCCTTGTCCACCACCAGCTGCCTCCAGTGGTCCCTTATTCCAGCAGCTGCAGCCAGCTGCCAGCAACAGCCACAGCCACCAACCACCACCAGCGGCGTCCACCACCATCAAGAGCCACCATCAGCTGCTCATGGCAGCCAACACCACCAGCCAACGCCGGCAGCAGCAGCAGCAGCAGCAGCAGTAGCAGGAGATGGTGCACCAGGTGTTCAGCCAAATTCTGCAAAAAAAAAAAAAAAACATTACTCATGTTAGTTGTGTCAGAGGAGCAGGAAAATCAATTATATTTGTATTTGCAGATCAAGGAGGAGGGGGAGCAGGATTTATCCTTGTCTACCCGAGGACCCCTTGTCCACCACCAGCAGCCTCCAGTGGTCTTTTGCTGCAGCCAGCTGCCAGCAGCAGCCGTTGCCACCAGCCACCACCAGCAGCGTCCGCCAGCAGCAGCCACAGCCACAAGCCACCACCAGCGGCAGCCGCCAGCAGCAGCCGCAGCCACAAGCCACCACCAGCGGCATCCGCCAGCAGCAGCCGCAGCCACAAGCCACCACCAGCGGCAGCCGCCAGCAGCAGCCGCAGCCACAAGGCACCACCAGCGGCATCCGCCAGCAGCAGCCGCAGCCACAAGCCACCACCAGCGGCAGCCGCCAGCAGCAGCCGCAGCCACAAGGCACCACCAGCGGCATCCGCCAGCAGCAGCCGCAGCCACAAGCCACCACCAGCGGCAGCCGCCAGCAGCAGCCACAGCCACAAGCCACCACCAGCGGCAGCCGCCAGCAGCAGCCGCAGCAACCAACCACCACTCGCAGCGTCCGCCAACATCAAGAGCCACCGTCAGCTGCTCATGGCAGCCAACACCACCAGCCAATGCCAGCAGCAGCTGCCAGAGGCAGCAGCAGCAGCAGCAGCAGGAGATGGTGCACCAGGTGTTCAGCCAAATTCTGCCAAAAAAAAAAAACATTATCCATGTTAGTTGTGTCAGAGGAGCAGGAAAACCAATTATATTTGTATTTGCAGGTCAAGGAGGAGGGGGAGCAGGATTTATCCTTGTCTACCCGAGGGCCCCTTGTCCACCACCAGCAGCCTCCAGTGGTCTCTTGCTGCAGCCAGCTGCCAGCAGCAGCCGTTGCCACCAGCCACTACCAGCAGTGTCTGCCAGCAGCAGCCACAGCCACAAGCCACCACCAGCAGCTGCCGCAGCCACAAGCCACCACCAGCGGCATCCACCACCATCAGGAGCCACCATCAGCTGCTCGTGGCAGCCAACACCACCAGCCAACGCCGGCAGCAGCCGCCAGAGGCAGCAACAGCAGGAGGAGGAGGTGGACCAGGTGTTCAGCCAAATTCTGCCCAAAACATTATTCATGTTAGTTGTGTCAGAGGAGCAGGAAAATAAATTACATTTCTATTTGCAGGTCTCTCTCATCATCACATTATTTTCATGATTGGACCAACAGTTTGGGAATGGGAAGAACTTCTTCGAGGAGTTAAATCTCCACTAAAACAGGTCTCTTTGTGTTCTGTCTGTCTCTCTGCTCTTCTGCCAGGTGCACCTACTTCATCACCATGGCAAACGCTGTCACACACAAACTCACAGAAACATGATGTGTGTGTGTGTGTCTAAATCTTACATGCAGACATGACAGGGGCAGCATCTCAATTTTAACCCTTTAGGTGCCAGAGTTTATTGAGGAAAATATTCCATTTTCCTTTCAACATTTCAAAAGGCTGTGGCTTGAAAGTGGTGAGAGATAAAGGCATACTGTAAATGAGAAAACTATTCATCATGACCCAAAGTTTGTCATGGGACTAAATTAACTCATCTAATTTGCATATTGAGACATCACTAGGTGGCGGCCATATTGGATTTCATACATCTCAGTAAAACAACATTTTGAACATATTTACACAGTAGATTTCTTTTCTTTTGTGCTGTTTTTGTTGTCTCTTCCTCAAAATAAAGGAAGAGGAATCTGGAAATTCGCTCATCTAATGTGCATATTGTGACATCACTTCTACATACCTACAGCTACAGAAAGCATTCAAACATCAAAACGTTCAGCTCTGTAAGGATTTTCTGATGTTTGTGGCAATATGTTTGATATTTCTAAATAATTCACAGTGGCGACGTAAGCTGGGGGGCCGAAACGGGTGCGAGTGCGAGGTCCCGCCAAACGCTGCTTGCAGCTTTAATTATAATTATAATTGTATTACTTTCATTAATGTTGTTGTAAGCTACTGTCATTACCATCTGTCTCTCTCTGTCTCTCTTTCTGTCTTATTGTGTCATACGGATTACTGTTAATTTATCATGTTGATCTGTTCTGTACAGCATCTATTGCACTTCTGTCCCTCCTCAGTTGCTCTTCCTGAGGTTCCTACTGTTTTTTTCCCCCGTTAAAGGGGTTTTTGGGGGGAGTTTTTTCTTATCCGCTGTGAGGGTTAAGGCACGAGGGATGTCGTATGCTGTAAAGCCCTGTGAGGCAAATTGTGATTTGTGATATTGGGCTTTATAAATAAAATTGATTGATTGATTGATTGATTGATTGATTGATTAATTGATTGATTGAAGCTCTGTGAGAATCATGTTCTTTGACTTCTCTAGCGCTTTCAAAAAGGGTGGAGGTGTCTGTGCAATATTTAGAGATCATATGGTTATGCACAGGTTGTCATTTGGGGTGTTTTCATCATTTGAGTATGTATCCTTTAAAATGGAGCTAAAACAATCTCCGTCCATACTCTATGTAGTTATATACAAGCCTCCCCAGCACCATCAAAGTTTTATTGATGATTTTACCAGGATGCTTTCAACTGTATGCACAGACTTTGATGGTTTGGTCATTACAGGTGATTTTAATGTACATGTGGATAATGTCTGTGACAGAAATGCTAAAGAGCTCAGTGCTGTCCTTGAAACCTTTGGCCTGACTCAGCATGTGTGTGAGCCCACCCACAGCAGAGCGCAGCACACTCTGGACTTGCTCATTACAAAAGGGGTTAATATTTCAAACGTCAATTTGGTTGATGTTGCTCCGTCTGATCATTTCTGTGTCTTCTTTGACCTGTCTGTTTCTCCCAAACCACTGGCTGGTCCTGCAGTTGTTCGGAGGAGACACATAAATAACAGCACAGGTGCTTCTTTCATGGAAATGATAAACTTTGAAAATGTCTCATGTTCTAATGTTGATGATTTGTTGAACTCGAACTCTGTTACTTCGAGTGTTTTGAATGTTCTGGACACCATTGCCCCTGTGAAGGTTAAAATGGTTAAAAATAAGCAGAAGGCGCCATGGAGGAATGACGACTCGGTCAGGGCACAGAAAAGGGAGTGCTGGAGGGCCGAGCGGAAATGGCGCAAGTCAAAGCTTCATGTTCATTATGAAATTTATAAAGAAAAGTTGTACGTGTTCAACCGGATCTTACGTAGAACAAGGGAGAGGTACTTTTCTGAAATTACTGGAAACTGCAGCAACAACTCGCATGTCTTATTTGCAACAGTGAACAGTTTAACAAACCCTCCAGCTCAACTGCCTTTGGAACTGATCTCTGTAATGAGTTTGCAGTATTCTTTTGCAGCAAGGTTCAGACCATTAAAAATGCCATCAATTCCACAACACCAATAACAACCCTGCAGCCACCTAGACACTTAGAGCTGACTCATTTTGCACCTGTAACTGACAAAACTGTCCAAGAGATCATCGCCAGTCTGAGTTCATCTACATGCTGCCTCGATGTGTTACCTACATGCTGCCTCGATGTGTTACCCACTAGATTTCTAAAGTCTGTGCTGAGCAGTTTGTTACCACCACTCGCTCACATAGTTAACATGTCACTACAATGTGGAACATTCCCAAAGGCCTTGAAAACTGCAGTCATAAAGCCTCTCCTAAAGAAGAGCAGTCTTGATGCCACAGTACTGAACAACTACCGGCCCATTTCAAATCTGCTGTTTTTAGATCCCATCACAGCACTAAGACCGCTCTTATTAAGGTGACAAATGACATCCGCCTGAACACTGATGCAGGCAAAGTCTCAGTTTTAGTCCTGCTAGATCTGAGTGCTGCTTTTGACACTGTCGATCATGAGATCCTTTCACAGAGACTAGAGGACTGGGTGGGCATCTCTGGCACTGCCCTAAATTGGTTGAAGTCCTATCTAGAAGACAGGAAGTACTTTATTGAAATTGGTAACTGTGTCTCAGACCACATGGCCTTGACCTGTGGGGTGCCCCAAGGGTCAATCCTGGGACCCCTTCTGTTCAATCTCTACATGCTGCCTTTAGGCCAGTTAATACAAAGTAATAATGTGTCCTACCACAATTATGCAGACGACACTCAGATCTATGTCTCACTGACAGCAGGTGAATATGGACCAGTGGATTCACTCTGTCACTGCATCCAACAGGTCAGTGTGTGGATGCAAAACAACTTTCCCCAGCTAAATTCAGACAAGACTGAAGTCATCGTATTTGGTCCACAGAAACAAAGAGAAAGTGTCAGCAGTCACCTCCAGTCTCTCTCTCTAAAACCTACAAATCAGGTTAGAAATCTCGGGGTAATAATGGACTCAGACTTGAACTTTAACAGCCACATCAAATCAATAACATCAGCAGCTTTTTACCAACATTGCCAAAATCAAAGGTATAGTGTCTAAACCTGACTTGGAGAGACTTATCCATGCATTTGTCTCTAGTAGGTTAGACTACTGTAACGACCTGCTCACTGGCCTCTCTAAACGGGCCGTAAGACAGCTGCAGTACATCCAGAATGCTGCTGCTCGGGTCCTGACCAGAACCAGGACGAGCACATTAGTCCTGTGCTCAGGTCTCTACACTGGCTTCCTGTGGCTCAGAGAATAGACTTTAAAGCAGCTCTGCTTGTGTACAAGTCTCTCCATGGCCTAGCACCAAAGTACATCTCTGACATGTTAGTGCCATATGAACCATCTCGGACTCTGAGGACCTCAGGGACTGGCCTCCTGCTGGTGCCCAGAGTCAGGACTAAACATGGGGAATCAGGATTCCAGTTTTATGCAGCTAAAATCTGGAACAGTCTTTCTGAAGACGTGAGACAGGCCTCTACTCTGACAATGTTCAAATCTAGGCTCAAAACAGCTCTATTTCACTGTGCATATGACTGAAAGGATCTTATCTGCACTCTTCTCTTTTAAAGTTCATTTTATAATGATTATTTATGTTTTTATTTTGTATTGTGATTTTAATGCATTTTCTTGTTCTGTAAAGCACTTTGAATTACTTTGTTTATGAATTGTGCTCTACAAATAAACTTGCCTTGCCTTCAACACCATACAGCCTGCGCTTCTGGGGGACAAACTGGAGCACATAGGGGTGGCTAATCACCTCACATCCTGGATCCTGGAGTACCTCACGGACTGGCCGCAGTATGTCAGGACCCAGGACTGTGTATCGGACTTGGCTGTTTGCAGTATGGGGGCCCCGCAGGGGACGGTGCTGGCACTGCTCCTCTTCACCCTCTACACTGCAGACTTTTCATACCACACCCCTACCTGTCATCTGCAGAAGTTCTCTGACGACTCTGCCATAGTTGGCCTCATCACAGATGGGGACGACAGGGAGTACAGAGAACTGAACCAGGTCTTTCTGGACTGGTGCCTGAAGAACCACCTTCAGATCATCCTATCCTATCCTTATTAACAGGCTATGTACCACATGTCTTTTAAGGTAGCTGTAATTAAACCTCTACTAAAAAAGCCCACCCTGGATCCAGAGGTGTTAGCCAGCTATAGACCAATATCTAATCTTCCCTTTATGTCAAAGATCCTTGAGAAAGTAGTCGCAGACCAGCTGTGTGATTTTCTCCATGATAATAATTTATTTGAGGAATTTCAGTCAGGATTTAGAATGCATCATAGCACTGAGACAGCACTAGTTAAAATTACAAATGACCTTCTGGTTGCTTCAGACAAAGGACTTGTCTCTGTACTTGTTTTATTAGATCTTAGTGCGGCGTTTGACACAATTGACCATCAAATTCTACTGCAGAGACTGGATCACTTAATTGGCCTAAAAGGTTCTGCGCTAAGCTGGTTTAAGTCTTATTTATCTGATCGTTTTCAGTTTGTTCATGTTCATAATGAATCATCCTTACGTACCAAAGTTTGTTTTGGAGTTCCACAAGGTTCTGTGCTTGGACCAATCCTATTTACTCTATATATGCTTCCTTTAGGTAATATCATCAGAAATCACTCTATAAATTTCCATTGTTATGCGGATGATACTCAGTTGTATTTATCGATGAAGCCAGAAGAAAGTAATCAATTAACTAAACTCCATAACTGCCTTAAAGACATAAAAACCTGGTTGAGCACCAATTTCCTGATGTTAAATTCAGACAAAACTGAAGTTATTGTTCTTGGCCCCAAACAACTCAGAGACTCTTTATCTGATGACATAGTTTCTCTAGATGGCATTGCTCTGGCCTCTAGCACTACCGTAAGAAACCTTGGAGTAATATTTGATCAAGATCTGTCTTTTAATTCACAGACTGCATTTTTTCATCTGCATAATATTGCGAACATTAGGCCTATCCTGACCTGAAAAGATGCAGAAAAATTGGTCCATGCTTTTGTTACCTCTAGGCTGAATTACTGTAACTCTCTATTATCAGGTAGCTCTAGTAAGTCCTTAAAAACTCTCTAGCTAATTCAGAATGCAGCAGCACATGTACTAACAGGAACTAAGAAACGACATCATATTTCTCCTGTTTTAGCTTCTCTGCACTGGCTCCCTGTAAAATCCAGAATTGAATTTAAAATCCTACTGTTAACTTATAAAGCTCTAAATGGTCAAGCTCCGTCATATCTTAGAGAGCTCATAGTGCCATATTATCCCACCAGAACACTGCGCTCTGAGAACGCAGGGTTAATCCTGGTCCCTAAAGTCTCCAAAAGTAGATCAGGAGCCAGAGCCTTCAGCTATCAGGCTCCTCTCCTGTGGAATCATCTTCCTGTTACGGTCCGGGAGGCAGACACCGTCTCCACATTTAAGACTAGACTTAAGACTTTCCTCTTTGATAAAGCTTATAGTTAGGGCTGGCTCAGGCTTGCCCTGTACCAGCCCGTAGTTAGGCTGACTTGGGCCTAGTCTGACGGAGGTCCCCCCTATAATACACTGGGCACCTTCTCTCCTTCTCTCTCTCTCTCTCGTATTCTATTACTGCATCTTGCTAACTCGGCCATTCTGGATGTCACTAACTCGGCTTCTTCTCCGGAGCCTTTGTGCTCCACTGTCTCTCAGATTAACTCATATCGCAGCGGTGCCTGGACAGCGTGACGTGTGTGGTTGTGCTGCTGCCGTGGTCCTGCCAGATGCCTCCTGCTGCTGCTGCCATCATTAGTCATTAGTCATACTTCTACTGTTATTATACACATATGACTATTGTCACACATGTATACTGCCAGATATTAATACATACTTTCAACATATTGTACCACAGTAGGCAGAACTATAACTATAATATTATTACTTTCAATATTGTTGTTGTAAGCTGCTGTCATTACCTGCATCTCTCTCTCTCTCTCTCTCTCTCTCTCTCTCTCTGTCCCATTGTGTCATGCAGATTACTGTTAATTTATTATGCTGATCTGTTCTGTACGACATCTATTGCACGTCTGTCCGTCCTGGAAGAGGGATCCGTCCACAGTTGCTCTTCCTGAGGTTTCTACCGGGTTTTTTTTCCCTGTTAAAGGGGTTTTTTGGGGAGTTTTTCCTTATCCGCTGCGAGGGTCATAAGGACAGAGGGATGTCGTATGCTGTAAAGCCCTGTGAGGCAAATTGTGATTTGTGATATTGGGCTTTATAAATAAAATTGATTGATTGATTGATTGGTTAGTGCTCAGGAGGCAGTGTATAGGTTAACGAACTTGCATTTGAAGGAGTGCTCTAGTAAAGTTGTGTTTGTGCCGACAGGGAATAATATAGTGAAGATGAGTTTACCCCTCAGTGTTTTGAGGCAGAGAGCATCTGCACACGATCTTAGCACAGAAGATATGTGGATGACGAGCTTCATGGATAGATATAGGAACAGGCCCGACGGTGATGTGTTTGAAAATATGTGTATGGCGACATTTGCGTCGGAGTATTGTGTTCTTTCCAAAAACGAAAAGTCTCCGCACATGATTCGATTGAAAAATGATTTGGGCTTCATTTTGAAGAGAACACGTACTCTGTTTGCGGTTGTTCGGTACATGCGCGTTAGTTTGGAAAAACATCCAGAGTTGCATTTTCAGAGTTTGCTGCAGTTGTTCCTTCCATATAGAACTGACTCAGACCTCAAACCTGAAGGCTTTGAGCTGTTTGAACAGTTCCATGAGGATGGAAGTGTGACATTTAGTGACGGGTCAGTACATGCGGTTAAGGATGTGGTGAAGGATAATAGAGCAGTGTTTGATGTAGATAATCCAGATTTAGAGCGTGCACAGGAGATTGCAGAGCAGCATGGTGTAGATGGGGAGGATGCTTGGGGGGAGCTGTGTCCTGAACAGGAAGTTGAACGCCTTGAGTGTTTAGAGGAGAGAAGGCAGCAGCAGGGATCTGAGATAGTAGAGGAGCAGTTACAAGAACGTCTGGAGAATGTGCCAGTTTTTTTTTTTAAAAGTTACCTTTTAAATTATGTGGACCAGCACCAGCTTTCCAGGTGATTTATTCTTTAACAATTAACTTCAAATATTTAAAGTTAGTCCTTAAAATTGCTTTCAGTAATGTAAACATTGCCATGTGCGCAGTAATGTCACTGTAGCAAATACCGTGGGACAATTACACAGTGGTCAAGAGTGCTGGACCGGAAGTGTCGCACAAAAAAACGGAAGCTGGCTGCGTTCTGTTTTGCCTCCGTGGCTGCAGTCGGAAAGTCTTTTTTGTTTAGGAAGGTTCCTAGCTGAGTGAAATGACCCGTAAGTATTTTAGTGGCCGCCATGATAAGAGCTGTGTGAATTCTCTAAACACTAAGGAAAGGAGGTTCAGTGCTTCCTTTCAGATCTCCTTTAGCATAGGAAACATCGGACCTTCCTAAGCGATAGGAAAGGAGATAATTTAATCCCACAATGCTTTGCAGAAGCAATATTTAAAGCGACCGACCATTGACGGGGACAATCGAATAAACCCGAAGAAGTAGGAGAAGAGGAAGAACGAAAGAAGCGACGAAAGGTAAAGAAAAAGAACAACTGGCTCTCAACATGACTGGAAAGTCACGGAGATCACCATGTAAGTCACGTTACATGAAGCTTTGCCTATCTCATGCCATAACTTTATAATATGCGTACCGTTATATGTTCCAAACTCTCAATAATATGTTAAACCCATGCGAACTAAACGTCACGCTACTGTTATATTATAACATTACCCAATTCAAGTTAATATTGTGGTGTAAGATATGCTCAGTGTGCATTAATCATGTCACTATTTGAGCGTTGTTGAATCGCCAGCTTTTAGCAATATCATTAATTCATTTTTCTTCAGTCACAGATGCTGACATCACTGCACTCATACGGGCACGTGTGCGGCTGGAGCACCTCTTCAGCGGGAGGCAGCCCTTTTTAGACTATTACTCAAATGAATTTCACCCAAACACTTTAGAATAAAGCCTCCCACATCTCTACCCTGCCCCCCCCTCTTTTTTTCCCTTTCTGCTCTCTCTGTGAATTGAATAGTTTACTCATTTCTTGCATACGAACAGCAGCAAACACAGAAAACCTGTCCATTTAGGCAGAAGATATACTGTTAATTGCACAGATGCACCTTCATCCCTATGTATGCTCTTGTTATTTGTTCTTTTCTTTTTTTTCTGTGTTGTTACTGTTACTAATATAATGGAAAATCCAATAAACACAATTAAAAAAATAAAAGAAAATAAAAAAAATAACTTGACATGACACAATCATGTCAACATTTCAAGGTGTTTACTGAGATTTGTGGTCGTTTTTAAACTATTGTAAGCAAATGACAGATGATGATTGATTGGCATATTAACACAGAAGTTTGTGTTTCAAGAAAAAGGGATATGAAACATTTTTATTTCGATGATGTTTTTAACTCAACATGTTTGCAACTTAAGATTGATATGTACAGTAGTAGATTTGTAAGCCTAACATATTTGCCTCTCTTGCATACACTTTGTCATAAATAATCACAATGATTCAGGAGGGTGAGTGTGAGCAACCATTTTCACCGTTTTAGTTTTGTGACTGCCTATCTGTCTTTTGTAATTCAATTCAGACGTTGGTAATTAAGTCATATTTTTCAATGTGCTGTCCACGTTTATATAGCCTGCATGAAGCAACATGGTAAGTAGGCACGGGGCGGAGTACCGAGATGCGCTTTTTGTAGTCCATCTTCGGTAAACTGTAGTTTCACCACGGTCGACCTACGTCACTGACATCCGCCGTTGCATGATGGCATAGCCCAGCGTAAGTGTGGTCGGATTCTCTCAGGTCCGCGGTTCTCTTTTCCTAAGTCCTTATGAATTCTCCTGCTCATCTTTCCTTGGCCTCACGACGTTTCCCACCGAGGTCAAAGAATAGTGATTAGGAATAGACGATAGGAGGGACTTTCCGACCGCAGCCCGTGTGTCCGTGAAAAATAAGGTGAATAGAACATGTAAACAGCAGTCAGGAAATAGGCAACAAATCGGAATTGGGCATTGGTAGTGTAAAGGCAGCCGAAGAGTCATTTATTCTGGTTGAAACTGCATGTAATATTATAGTATAGGCCTACCTTTGGTAATGATGAGTTTTGCTTCTGTATTTTCTCGCTAAATATGGCTGTAAAGGTAGTTAAATGTAACGGTGTTCCTCATTTGCATATTGTGTTACTTGCTGCAGGAGACTGAGACAAACCCTGCTGCAGCATGTGATTGTGTGGATGACTGTGCCCTGTGCTGCTCTTGTAGGTGCGTTTTGATGTGTTTTGTAATTTTTTATGCACATTTATTAAATTTAATGAGTTTAATGGCAGGACATAAGCACACTGTTTTGGTTTACTTTCAGTTTACCTTTTTTATTTTCCCTGTGAAGAGATGTTTATGTTTGTAAATTAAGTTAACTAGTTTATTTGTAAAATTTATTTATTTTGTTTTCCTGTAATTATTAATTTCAAGCTAATTATAGAGGCACACATTTGGTGTGTACATTTTATCTTATTTACATTAGTATTTTGTTAATTTTTGTAAAATTGTTTTAATACACACAACAACAACAACAACAACAACAAAACTACTACAGCTATTGTACTGGAGACTGAGACAGACCCTGCTGCAGCGTGTGATTGTGTGTATGCTGACTGTGCCCTGTGCTCAGTGGCGCCTCCAGAAATTTTTCATAGGGGTGGCCAGATGGGGCCGCTTACAATCGCGGTGGCACACCAAAACTAAAAGCCATAATTTCAGGATTTTATTATACGGCCAAGGGGCGGGGGCTACTGTGAGTGATGGAAGGTCAAAAGCGGCTTCCTGGGCCTAGCTGGCTGTGCATTTGGGATGAAATGCATAACTGACAATAGAATCTATGTGACTGGCGAGGGGAACGTGCAGGGTCCAATTCTAACTTTTTCACTTACCAGCCAGGCTGGCTGGTAAGTGATTTGGGTTAATATTATTAATATATTAATATTTGGGTTAATAAATTCTGTAGTATTCTTACTACAGTGCAAAAAGAATATTTCATTAAGGAATTTTACATGAATCACTGACTTTAGTCCCCTTTGGACAGTTGAGACATAAGATATTAGCTCGACCAGACTGCAACAGCAGGGCCTGCCCTATATAAGCATGAATGTCTGACCAGTGGTGGACGAAGTATTCAATGACATGACTTGAGTGAAAGTAAGGATACTCTCGGTCAAATATTACTCCAGTACAAGTGAAAGTTGTTCATTCATTTTTTTTTTTACTTAAGTGAAACCCTGCCAACTGATTAACATAGGGGGGATTGAAATAAAGTAAATAAATAAAATAAAAATCAACCAGCCACCCTCCTCCCCTGACAAGTAAAGAACAGTCCCTAAAATGCGGTGAGGTTTGTGGGCCGTTACCTGCCACAAAGAGAGAAATGTGAACGGCTCATTTCTCCTCTGACACGTCACATACCTGTGTGCCGCCATGGCTTGGTTGTCCAGGTACTGGGCAGTCATGACACCAAGAAGAGGAAATTATTGGACCTGGAGCTGGGCTTCTCTGTCGCTGGTAAGCCGTTATCTTGCGCCGCAGAACGCTATGGCCGCCGTATTTGACAGGAATATGTATTCCTGTCTGTGTCTGGGATCCCCGTTCAACCCACAACCGGCAGGATTCGCCTTCTGTTTCTGCTGCTGGTTGAAATCTGTAGCCTACTTGCACAGCGTGCTCCTGAATGATTTCTATTGCTCGCTCACACAAAACTAATTTTAGTCGCAAATGCATGTGACGCACTTACCTGACCAAAGATGGTCTCTGCCTGAAATACACATGTATGCCAATACCAGCATCATTCTCCAGTAACAAAAAATGCATTTTTTGCTGGTAAAAAAATAACCTCCCAGAGTGGCGAGTGGTCTTAAACATTTAGTTTTGGACCCTGGGTGCGTGGCGTCAGTCCGACTACCCAAAGGTCCGACCTAGTATTTGAATCCCATTAGTCTGACCTCCCAAAAATCCGACCGCAGTAAAGTTACATTTCAGGGGGGACCAGGCAATTTTCCCCTTTCAGTAAATGTCTGCAATGTCTCTAAGCGCGGACTGTGAGGACAGTTGCGTTTATCTCATCAACAGGAAATCACATCATCTGCTATATGTGATGTACATGCCCTTATTTGGATAACACATCCTGGTATTCCCCACACACGGGAAGATGTTTTGGGGGGGGGGGGGGGGGACTGCCAACTGAATGAATGAATGAGTGACATTATTGTACTTTTTTTCCTGCTGCATAGCACATCGCACATTGCCACTCACTAGGCTGCTGACTGGCTGCCATAAGCTACACACAAATAAAACATTCAGAAGTTCTAACGAATGCAAATTTTATTAAATTTTTTCCATAAGGAGGCCAACAGTAGAATTCACCACATGACGAAAGCAGACAAGAACTACCAAGCACTGTCCTTGGTGCTGAAGATGTCCCCAAGCCTGTTACAGGCAGCGGTTATAACAAAATCACTTTAAGCTCTGTCCTTGGTCCTGAAGATGCAAAAACAAACAAATGTCTATACTCCAAAACTCACTACTTCTGACATGATGAACCAAGACAGTGTACATGGATAAAAAAACAACATCAGCAGAAAAACAGAAGTCCTGCAAACCAACAGCAAGCGGCGATCACCATGGACAAATAACGTCGCATATCTGTAACTCGAAAAGCACTCGGAGAGCGCAGACCTCAGCCAAGCAGCTCATATTTCCCGCCATTTTATTATTTTATCCACTTTGCTTCAACCGATCACCACCAAAATTTTATCATCTGTACCTTGTCCCATTATCAACCTTTCCTGAAAATTTCATCAAAATCCATTCAGAACTTTTTGAGTTATTTTGCAGACAAACAAACAAACAAACAGACAGATAGACCAATGCCGAAGAAATAAAAACAAGACAGCTGTTGGCAACTAACGCTGTTGCTGCTGCAGCTACTATTAGGCCACTACTGTTATCCAAACTAAATTAAAGGAAGAAAGATTGTTTAACCTATAATTCCACAATTGTGTTGCCTTCTTTCCACAGCAAATACATTATTTCCTTTTAACAAATGGCTCAGAGAAATGCTGTCTAGCAAAGTTAAATATTTTCACCACCATTTTAGTTATGAAATAGCCTACATATGATATTCAAGGTGCATGCACAGGATCTCACACACATAAAACGTGACTGGAATTAATAAACAAGCAGTAAATGCACAGTGGGGGTTATTTGTTTTCTGTATCGGTGTGACATGCTGTGTTAATTGAGTGAATCGTCCTAGTCAGAAGCGTGTTAATTTGAGTTTGATTTAATTTAATTACACTAAAGTTGTTGAGTTAAACTAACCATATGAGTGCTTTTTGTTTTTATACAATTTATTGCTGCATTTTGAAAGCAAAAAGAGTTAAGTTTTTGGGGGGTTTCATGTTATATCAGGGGTTTCAACTTGGCACCGTGAACCTGTGCTTCCCGTGACCTGTAAAAGTAGCGTTGTGACATAAGCCTCAGTTTCTGTTGTTGGCGAATTGTTACAAGCTGATGAATTCGCTGGTCAAGGCTAGGCAAAACATTAGTACAGGTGAGAGAGAGACGTGCTGCAAGAACAGATTAATGCTTAATATACACCTGCAGCCAGACGCATTACGCTGTCAATAGGCTTTATGTGTGGGGAATACCAGGATGTGTTATCCCAATAAGGGCATGTACGTCACTTATAGCAGATGGATGTGATTTCCCGTCGATGAGATAAAAGCAACTGTCCTCACAGTCCGTGCTGGTGCAGTGAGGGAGAAATGCACTGACTGCTTCCTGTTGGAAGTGCTGTGGTCGAACTAATGGGCGGTTGTACTACTGGGTATGAAATCTGATGGTCGGAATAATGGCATTAAAATGGTCGGATTAATGGGCGGTCGACATTATGGGACTAACACGCTAAAACTCGCCGTAGACCTGCATGGTCGGATTAGCGGGTAGTCGGAGTTATGGGTAGTAGGACCTATGGGAGGTCGCACTAACGCCTGGTTCCCACTGTCGAGTGGGGTGGCCAGCAAATTTATGGGGGGGCAGTGGCCACCCCCTGGTGGTGCCATTGTGCATGTGAGGATGAAATGCCAATTTCAGCCTGATGTCTCACTGACTGACTGACAGCCTCATCATAGTGACATCTTACAATTCTTCATAGGCTATTTAAAACTAATGAAATTTGTTAGTTTAGTGACATTTTACAATTCTTCATCAATCAATCAATCAATCAATTTTATTTATAAAGCCCAATATCACAAATCACAATTTGCCTCACAGGGCTTTACAGCATACGACATCCCTCTGTCCTTATGACCCTCGCAGCGGATAAGGAAAAACTCCCCAAAAAAAACCTTTAACAGGGAAAAAAAACGGTAGAAACCTCAGGGAGAGCAACTGAGGAGGGATCCCTCTTCCAGGACGGACAGATGTGCAATAGATGTCGTACAGAACAGATCAGCATGACAAATTAACAGTAATCCACATGACACAATGAGACAGAGAAAGAGAGAGAGAGAGAGAGAGAGAGAGAGAGAGAGAGAGAGAGAGAGAGAGAGAGAGAGAGAGAGAGAGAGAGATGCAGGTAATGACAGTAGCTTACAACAACATTATTAAAAGTAATAATATTATACTTATAGTTCTGGCTACTGTGGTACAATATGTTGAAAGTATGTATTAATATCTGGCAGTATACATGTGTGACAATAGTCATATGTGTATAATAACAGTAGAAGTATGACTAATGACTAATGATGGCAGCAGCAGCAGGAGGCATCTGGCAGGACCACGGCAGCAGCACAACCACACACGTCACGCTGTCCAGGCACCGCTGCGATATGAGTTAATCTGAGAGACAGTGGAGCACAAAGGCTCCGGAGAAGAAGCCGAGTTAGTGACATCCAGAATGGCCGAGTTAGCAAGATGCAGTAATAGGATACGAGAGAGAGAGAGAGAGAGAGAGAGAGAGAGAGAAGGAGAGAAGGAGAGAAGGTGCCCGGTGTATTATAGGGGGTCCTCCGGCAGACTAGGCCTAAATCAGCCTAACTAGGGGCTGGTACAGGGCAAGCCTGAGCCAGCCCTAACTATAAGCTTTATCAAAGAGGAAAGTCTTAAGTCTAGTCTTAAATGTGAAGACGGCGTCTGCCTCCCGGACCGTAACAGGAAGATGATTCCACAGGAGAGGAGCCTGATAGCTGAAGGCTCTGGCTCCTGATCTACTTTTGGAGACTTTAGGGACCACGAGTAACCCTGCGTTCTCGGAGCGCAGTGTTCTGGTGGGATAATATGGCACTATGAGCTCTCTAAGATATGACGGAGCTTGACCATTTAGAGCTTTATAAGTTAACAGTAGGATTTTAAATTCAATTCTGGGTTTTACAGGGAGCCAGTGCAGAGAAGCTAAAACAGGAGAAATATGATCTCGTTTCTTAGTTCCTGTTTGTACATGTGCTGCTGCATTCTGAATTAGCTGGAGAGTTTTTAAGGACTTACTAGAGCTACCTGATAATAGAGAGTTACAGTAATCCAGCCTAGAGGTAACAAAAGCGTGGACCAATTTTTCTGCATCTTTTCAGGTCAGGATAGGCCTAATGTTCGCAATATTACGCAGATGAAAAAATGCAGTCCGTGAGGTTTGTTTTAAATGAGAATTAAAAGACAAATCTATGTCAAATATTACTCCGAGGTTTCTTACGGTAGTGCTAGAGGCCAGAGCAATGCCATCTAGAGAAACTATGTCATCAGATAAAGAGTCTCTGAGTTGTTTGGGGCCAAGAACAATAACTTCAGTTTTGTCTGAATTTAACATCAGGAAATTGGTGCTCATCCAAGTTTTTATGTCTTTAAGGCAGTTATGGAGTTTAGTTAAGTGATTACTGGCTTCATCGATAAATACAACTGAGTATCATCCGCATAACAATGGAAATTTATAGAGTGATTTCTAATGGTGTTACCTAAAGGAAGCACATATAGAGTAAATAGGATTGGTCCAAGCACAGAACCTTGCGGAACTCCAAAACAAACTTTGGTACGTAAGGACGATTCATTATGAATGTGAACAAACTGAAAACGATCAGATAAATAAGATTTAAACCAGCTCAGTGCAGAACCTTTTAGGCCAATTAAGTGATCCAGTCTCTGCAGTAGAATTTGATGGTCAATAGTGTCAAACGCCGCACTAAGATCTAATAAAACAAGTACAGAGACAAGTCCTTTGTCTGAAGCAACCAGAAGGTCATTTGTAATTTTAACTACTGCTGTCTCAGTGCTATGATGCACTCTAAATCCTGACTGAAATTCCTCAAATAAATTATTATCCTGGAGAAAATCACACAGCTGGTCTGCGACTACTTTCTCAAGGATCTTTGATATAAAGGGAAAATTACATATTGGTCTATAGTTGGCTAACACCTCTGGATCCAGGGTAGGCTTTTTTAGTAGAGGTTTAATTACAGCTACCTTAAAAGACTGTGGTACATAGCCTGTTAATAAGGATATATTGATCATATCTAATATATGAGTGTTAACTAAAGGAAAGACCTCCTTAAGTAGCCTTGTTGGGATGGGGTCCAAGAGACACGTTGATGATTTAGATGAAGAAATCAGTGCGGTCAATTCTTGAAGAGAAACTGGGGAGAAGCAATCTAAATATATATTAGGTTTTACAGCTTTGTTTGAGGTTAGATAGGTACTATCTGAGGACAGGAGGTCATGAATTTTGCCTCTAATAGTTAGAATTTTGTCATTAAAAAAGCTCATAAAATCATTACTGCTAAGGGCTAAAGGAATACAAGGCTCAATAGAGCTTTGACTCTCAGTTAGCCTAGCTACAGTGCTGAAAAGAAACCTGGGGTTGTTCTTATTGTCTTCTATTAATGCTGAGTAATAGTTTGCTCTGGCATTGCGGAGGCCCCTCTTATAAGTTTTGAGACTGTCTGTCCAGATTAAACGAGATTCTTCCAGTTTGGTTAATCGCCAATTCCTTTCAAATTTTCACGATATTTGTTTTAATTTACGGGTTTGAGAGTTATACCAAGGAGCGAACTTTCTTTGCTTTTTTAACTTCTTTTTAAGAGGAGCTACAGAGTCAAATGTTGTTCGCAGCGAGCCTACAGCGCTATCGACAAAATGATCAAAGTCGGTACAGGAAACCTCTGTTACTGAGGGACTTGGTATTGAATTTAATGACGGAGTAATCTTTTCCTTAAATTTTGCGACAGCACTATCTGATAAACATCTAGTATAGTAACTGTTGCTGAGTGGCGTGATGTCGAGTAAAAGAAATCAAAAGTAATCAGATAATGATCCGATAGCGAGGATTCTGTGGAAAGACTTTTAGATTATCAATTTCAATTCCATACGTCAGAACTAGATCGAGGGTATGGTTAAAACAGTGAGTGGGTTCATGTACACCCTGACTGAAGCCAATGGAGTCTAATAATGAGATAAACGCGGTAGCCAGGGAGTCATTAACAACATCAACATGAATGTTAAAATCGCCTACAATAATAACTTTATCTGATTTAAGAACTAAACTCGATAAAAACTCTGAGAATTCAGATACAAATTCAGAATACGGGCCAGGAGCACGGTACACTATAACAAATAAAAGTGGCTGCGAGGTTTTCCAGGTCGGATGTAAAAGACTAAGAACGAGGCTTTCAAATGAATTATAATCTAGTTTAGGTTTAGGGCTGATTAACAGGCTAGAGTTAAAAATGGCTGCAACTCCCCCTCCTCGGCCGCTGCCTCGAGGAATGTGGGTATTATTATGACTGGGAGGAGTGGACTCATTTAGACTGACATATTCATCTTGACACAGCCAGGTTTCAGTGAGACTGAGTAAATCAATATGATTATCTGATGTTAATTCGTTTACTAACACTGCTTTAGACGATAGAGACCTGATATTTAACAGTCCGCATTTAATTCTCCTGTTTTGTCTTTCTGTCACAGAAGAGGTTTTAATTTTTATGAGGTTGTTACGCACAACTCAGACAGACACCGTTTGTATAAAACTATGAAAACTATGGCTGGGTAACTGAACTAGAAGCTCAGAGAGGCGTGTAGGACTGCATCTCTGAGTCCTGGTCTCAACTCTGGGTTGTCAGGGATTTAAATTACTAATAAAGTTTGCCAGGTTCCTAGAAATGAGAGCAGCTCCATCCAAAGTGGGATGAATGCCGTCTCTCCTAATAAGACCAGGTTTTCCCCAGAAAGTTTGCCAATTATTAACAAAACCCACATCGTTTGCTGGACACCACCTGGACAGCCAGTGATTAAATGATGACATGCGGCTAAACATGTCATCACTGGTCAGATTTGGGAGGGGTCCAGAGAAAACTACGGAGTCCGACATCGTTTTTGCATATTCACACACCGAGGCAATATTAATTTTAGTGACCTCCGATTGGCGTAACCTGGTGTCATTGCCGCCGACATGAATAACAATCTTACTGAATCTACGTTTAGCTTTAGCCAGCAGTTTTAAATTAGATTCAATGTCGCCAGCTCTGGCCCCAGGGATACATTTGACTATGGTCGCTGGTGTTGCTAACTTCATGTTTCTCAGAATAGAGCTGCCAATAACCAGAGTTTTATCCTCAGCGGGTGTGTCGCTGAGTGGGGAAAAGCGGTTGGAAACGTGAACAGGCTGGTGGTGAGCCGTGGGCTTCGGCTTGGAGCTGTGCTTCTGGCGAACCGTAACCCAACTTCCCGGCTGAACGGGAGTTATCGGAGGACAGTTAGCAGAGGCTAAGGCTATGCTATGTGGCTCCGCATCGGCTACAGGGGGCTGGCTAACTACCGCAGCTACCGAATGGTTTTCCATGGTGCGGAGCCGCGCTTCTAATTCACTAAGCCACTAAGCCTTGCCTCCAACGCAGCAAATAAGCTACACTTGTTACAGTTACTACTGTCGCTAAAGGAGGCAGAGGCATAACTGAACATTTGGCACACCGAGCAAGAAAGAGCAGAGGGAGAAGCCATCGCTAACTTTAAAGCTAATGTAGCTACCAAGGCTAGTAACGTGCAAACAACAGCTAAGAGATTAGCGAGAAAGTCGTAGAAAGGAGGAGACCTATAAGTGCTTAAACAGAACTAGTGTGGGTTAAGACTTGAAGCAGATGTTAAAGCAACGTTAAAGCAACTGAAGTGAGAAAACAGGCTACTAGAATTCACCAGAGCAGTACAGAGACGCTGTCACAGAAACACCGGAAATGACACAACTCGCTTACCGCAATACGTCAGCACGTCAGGTGAGTTGAATGCATATTTAAAACTAACGAAATTCATTTCTGTACATGGTCACACGTTTACAATTCTCCTCTGTTCTCTGGATCGCGCACGGCAGAGTCGTGTTAGCAACCATGCACCGCTCCACATCAATGCACCTCTGCCACTGTACAGTCGCAGATGTGTTGCAGCATGACACGATCCATCAGACACATGAACGTGCTCAAATGGTCATCAGTATTACGGCGTGCATGTGCATTTGGGCCAGCTACTTCAGTCAAGATGTTCTGAGACTGCGCTCTCCCAGTGCGTAATCCCGGCTGTGTACGCTTCCACACAGTCCCATCTTTTCCAGTTGCGTGGCCCTCACACAGATCTGGTTGATCCGACACTATACAAAATAAATAAAATTTGTTTAGCAAGTGCAGTAATCTTGCTAGAACCTACTGAATGACATCATATATATATATATATATATATATATATGTGACCAGCCATGGAAAAACCAGGAACAAGTCTCCCGAGAAGCATTTTCAGTCATTTACAGATTCTGAAAGTGTAGTTTCTAAGCTTTCCAACAATGTCTAACACATGGAAATCTGAAAATATTTAAGAAGTTGTGGCCATTTAAATGCAGGCACTCCTCAAACTACTTTACTGAGAAATCCAGCCTGAACGATTCTAAATTCTCAGGTGCCAGGTAACACAATGCTGCTCATTTGCATCTCATTTAGATAAGCTTTACCCCCTACTGGTCTAGCTCTCAGTGACATCTGGTATCTGTTCGCCTGCAGGGCAGAAACTATTGTAGTAGTTTGAACAATGTAGTTAATGTCGATGTAGTGTTATTTTCCTTAAGCACTTTAGTGGACTGATCAGAATCAGAATGTACTTTATTGAAATGGAAATGCCTTTGTTACAAAAAGCCCCTGAATAAAGTTGATCACAAAAAACAAAACAAAAAGCCCCTGAATAAAAATGAAAAACAAGAAAGGTAATATACTTAAGAGTTAGAAGGAGCAAATAAGTTTCAATATAAATACCTGAAGTGCTGATGACTCTTGATCTGTGGGAGCCTTCGGAAGTAGGGACTCAGATGCGTCTGCCAGTCGAAGGTCTTGACTATCACTCTGCCATCTGCCATTCCAACAATCTGTGGGATATTGAGGTGACTCTCAGGAGAGCTGTTTTCCACTACCTGTTGACAGCAAGGACTGCAATGGAAATATTCTATTACTTTTCATGCATGTTTTACACATTTACAGTAGTCAAATAAAATAAACTAACTTTGGCGATGTCTGCCAAAGTGTTGACTCTGGTCCTCATGAATGCTTGCTTGATTAGTCCAAAGCCACAGTCAGGGGCAAATTTGGTGTGGCCAGCAATAAGGAAGTGGATGCTAAGTGTGGAGTGAAGCTTGTGTCCAACCCACCAGGCACCGTACCAGAGCATGAAGTTGTTTTGCCCACTGTAGTTGTCACATTGAAGATCCACGTCTGTTTCTCCAACTCCGAAGTTGCTGAATAAATGATGCATGTAGCTGATGGCTTCATTGCTCCACTTACTTGACGACATGCCTTCATCAATCAGGAAATTCACCTGTTTTTGCAGCCCTTCACAGGAGACACCAATAAGGCCACATTTCCATGGAGTCAGGAAGTACATTGGCCCAGGCTGAGGAGGGTTTGAGGGAAGGTGCATCTGAAGAAAACAGAGAGGGAAAGGGGATTAGATCAAATGAAAGACGTTTGTGTCTATTCATAACAATCTAATAAATCAAAATTATAGAAATAAAAAAACTTTCATTCAACAAAATAACTGGTTTTTTATTATTATTTATTATTGCTACTTTGCATTTGCACTTGTAACTATTTATTATTAGGCTACTTATTCTCTATGCACTTTAATATTGTACAGTAACACTTGGCGTGTGTGTCTGCTGCAAACCAAATTGCCCCTCAAGGGACATTTAATAAAGTGAAGTGAAGAAAATAACGTGTGATAAATAGTACCTGCTGTGCAAAATCAAAACTGTAATGCATCCTGATCTTCTTGCTTGCTGATGGGGAGCGTCCAAACGACAACTGAGAGTCAGCACGTCTTTCTGCAGGCAGCAGTCATCTTGTTGTACACAGCCCTCTCTTTTTGCACAAGGGCAAGATGATCTTGTTGCTTCTTGACTGCTTCAGACTTTCTATCATCTGGGAGGTTTGCACTTCGTACCAGCTGCTCGTTATTGTTTTGGCACTGCCAGCAGAGATCTCTATGTGGCCTGCAGCTTCTGATGTGCGGGAGGAGCTGGTTCCACAGTGCTTTGAAGCTTGATTTACAAACTGCACGCTCACCTGAAAAAATTGATATTACTTATGGTTAATTATACTTTAATTGCTAATAGTGCTTCACATTACTTCACATTAGAAGCATTCGATTCAAAATCAATTTTTACACATACCAAGCTCCTTAGCAGACTTCATGTAGAGACGCCACACTGAGGCCTTAGACACATGGGTTGGCAGCAACTTCACATGCCAATCCCTATGCCCAGGATGTAGGCCAGGCAGCATGATGGCATTGTCTTCTGCGTAGTTTTTTTCATAAATTCCACAGCTTTGTTGATTTGTTCACAGCTGATGAACCTGGCTGGCCGTGGCTGTGAGCTCTTCTTCCTTAACCGTGGTCTTGCCCCATTCTCATCAAAGTGTTTGATTATGTCAGTCAGAGTGTCTTTGCCAATTCTGAAAAAGGAAAACAAAGAAGTTTCAGATCATGGGTCATGCTAACAGGCACCTTGTCACCTGACTCTGGATGTATTCATCCAAACTGCCCTCAGGTAGGCTAGTTGCTAAATCATTAGCATCACAGTCAATACTTTATTCATGCACCCAAGGGTGTGTGATTCACACACTATTCAAGCACATCATCAGGTTGGTGTGTTATTCAAACTAATAGCAGATGCTCACATTACCCTATATAAACCTCTCATTACAGCTTAGTTTTGATGTGCATATCATTTTCATTTTAAAACGACATTACTGAGCTAGCTAATAACAATGTAAGGTATAGCCATGAAAAAACATGAAAAAACAGTTTGTAATCCCTGTATGTGACTTCGAATGAACACTAACGTAACGTAGATAACTTGGACATTAATGAAAACTCAGCCTATAAGAAAATGAAAAGTATTCCTGCAGACTTATTGCCTCCGATGAAATAAGTGGTTCGGGGGTGCTTCTTGGTGGATGTAGTCGTCTCAGAAGTAACTACTGTACGTCTGTTCGCCTCGAGGTGTCCAGTTATTCTCATGTCCTGCCACTCTCTTTCGGCAGCTAAAGAATCCTTCCGTATGTTGTACATAAGCTCTGGAGAAAGTCTGTGGCTACACGACTGTGTCCCAAAGAGAGAATTCTCCTTTCTTCTTCCGTAGCATTTGCAGTCAAAGTTACAGATCTTCTCCATTTTGCTGTCTTTATCCTTTTCAAATGTTACCGTAGATATAGCTTCTGATATCTTACGCTCCAGCTCCTCCGCTGCGAGGCCGAGGGATTCTTCGTCGTCTTCATCTTCAGCTAAGGTCAGCTGTAGATTAGGGATGTTCTCCAGTGTAATGCAGTCGCTCTAGTCAATTTCGTCAGTTTCATCTTCTAGTTTGGGTTCAGAATCAGAAGTGAGATCGGCGTCGGCATAACCAGAAGCATCTGTCTTGTTGAAGAAGTACTGCCAAAGATTTGCGCTGTAGTAGCCACGATTTAGCTCTTCTGCAATGCGTTTTTCCTGGTCCATCTTCATTCAATGATAAAAACACATGCAGCTTCCAGAAGTAGCAGTTCCTTAATATGCAGGAGCGGCTGGCTGCATGTGGTTCAGCTGATTGGCCGAAAAAAGAACAAAAGCACGTGAATAGCCAAAGAAAGCCAGTATGCAAATTTACTGTTGTTACCGCCGCACCCCCAACTAGGATCAGAGCATTTTCTCTAAAACAGCCCAAATTCAAATACAAAGTTTATGGTTTTAAGGCCACCAATACTGTTATTTGAAACATGGAGTGGCTTCTTCATGATTTCAACTTACACATTCTGCAAAAAATGAAAATCACTAATTTTTTTAAAAAATCAATTTTTTCTTTTTTTTTCGACTTGTGCCGGGCCGACTTGTTGCTGGGTTTCTCATGGTGGGACACATATATATCTGTATATGTGTATATATATATATATATATATATATATATATATATATATATATATACATATACACATATAAATATATATATATATATATATATATATATATATATATATATATATATATATAATTAGGAAACATGTTTTGTGAGAGTGGGGGCTTGTCTGTCACAACATCTGAGGACTGCTGTGATTGTGAGGGTTAGGCAGTGGGCTGAAGGTCGCTATCTGCTTTTGTTTTTGAAATGATCAATCCTCAGCGATAGAGTAGCTGCTTTTTTAACATTAACTTAATATATTTTTTCTGAACACGTTTCTGTTTGTTGGCAGTCTCAATTCGATCATATTTTTATGAAAACTAAACTTATGTTTGATAAACTAATCAGACAAACGCTATGGTGTACTATACCGCAAACCAATCAACAACACGTTCCATCATCACCTGACTTGAAGTGTGCCAACGATATTCGCCCAAATAGAAAGTAAACACGGCTCAGAGGAGTTGATCGGAGTTAACCGTAAAAAGTATGTAGTCTGTGTCTTTATGGTATCTAACCCACAGTATTCACCTGGACATTTTCTGCATATCTTCCGTGAGAAACTGAAGACGTTTCTAACTTTAGTTGAAGTGTTTTGAACAGTTATTCACGTTGTGTATTAGCTCATTAGCCACCGATGTGTTGTTAGCATTCATCACTAGCAAAGTGAATGGACATTTAGCCGCAGTACAGCCTCTATGAGTACAGCTAACTCAGCTTACTAATGAGGCTGCAGTTCATAGTTTCCGATGAGGAGAACCTGAGGAATAAACGGACTGTGCTGTGAGTAACCCAGCTAACGCTCAGAGTATCCTGACTGCACTGCTCGGGCCCCGCTGTCATGGACGACATCAACGGGCCGTCTTCATCTTCGCCACTGACTGAATGAATGACTGAAAGGCTGTTACACATCGTCTGGGCACATGTGTGACATCTTGATCCTCGCCTGCTGGTTCGAGAGACCATGGAGTTGACAGGAAATCAGATGCAAACTATCTACTATCTACTACCGCTAAACTTTCTAACTATCAAACTATGTGATGACTATGGTATTAGTACTTTTACTGAACAAAAGGATCTGAATACTTCACCACTGTATGGTATATGAATAACAAAAGGATTGGAATACTTCACAACTGTATGGTATATGAATAACAAAAGGATCTGAATACTTCACCACTGTATGATATATGAATATTTATGATATGAAAATTGAAATTGAATGTACTGTCCAAAGTCAAAACCACAATGTTGTACAAACCAATCTGCTGTATTGCCCTCTCTTTACTCTTGCGAGCTCTCGCAATGTTTCCTCTGTTGGCATATTGCATATAACATTCTCGGTGGTAGCCAACATTAGCTGGCACACAAAGACATTTTCCTTTAAATCATATTTTTCTCCAGCTATTGCTGTAACTTGGCTTTCTTTAGTATCAAAACTGACCCACTCCAGAGAACTTCTTACAAATGCTGCCCAACTTTCGGCTGAAAACTGTATGATACTAGGAGTTGTGCTGCCTGCTACGTGCATACAGCACTCCATATTTTCCAGGATGCATCCTTAGCTGCAGATGTGCTAGCTAAGGTAAACATGTGTTTGGGTTTATGCAAATGAGATGACGTTTAAAAAAAAAAATCAAATCAAGTGGAGAAAATGACTCAGACTCATCACTTGTTGTATATTGTAGTTTATTAGGTCATTCATTAGACTCTAGAAGCTTATAAACTAGTCAGTTTAGGGTCTATTATTAAGAAATATATACATATATATTAAAGTTACTCTTTTGTTTAGTATTAGAACAATATGAGAAGCAGATGTAACATATGCATACATCAGTTGAGCTTTAAATGGCCGCTATGTCTAATAGCAAAATCTTGTAATATAAAATATAATTTTGCCAGTAATTTTACCTTTATTTAATAGTTGTAAGGTGTACATATTTGTGTTATTTTCATATTTTTATTCTGTTATCTTATATTTCAAATTTAATACTTGGCTACACAGTATCCAAGGTAACAATGCAGCCATAAAGCCCATCACCAGGGGAACAAGTCAGACCGGGCTTGTATCCCCCACGTGAATGTGTGACTGTTAAATGGAAACCTATAAATATTAATGTATAGCTTATCTGAGAGAGACTTTATTACTAATTATAAATATATTGACATTCAGAGTGATTATCAATGTGTACTGGTTCATCTGTATCAATAGTGTCTTTTATGTAATTTGTAATATAGTAAGTCTTTGATGCTCGTCAAGGTTAGACCGTTGACCATGTAATTTGTTATTTAACGGTTATTAAGCTTCGTCATGTTGACGTCATTTATTAGTATTGTAAGTGTCCTTTGATTATGATTTTATTTATATTAAATAGTTTTACTGAGACCGGGCTTGTATCCCCCAGATCCCGAAGTGCTTGTAAGCAATAAACAGTCATCATTGAACCGACATTGGAGCGTCTGTGTGTCTTCGTTGGAGTCAACTGATGTTACTAACTGTTAGCTGTTAGTCCACCGTCATTATCACAACACGAAGCAGAGACTGTAGGCTGTTGCTATTATCAGCAATATAAAAGAAACTTAACGGGGGCATACATAGAAAAATAAATCAGAACACTGGCCATTTTTAGCACCTGCAAAGGGATTTGTGTAGACCCTAAGATTATACAATCATGTTACATACATATATGATGATGGTGATTATATACCATATATTTACATTAAATTGTTTTGACACAATAATAAGTCAAAAAAAGACGGAGCTGTCAGTATTCCCTGTTTACATTTTCGGGTCCTAAGGCCTTCTGCCATTGGTTGATATTCTCTAAACTACAATCTGATTGGATCATCAGCCAGAGTTATCCCGCAAGTTGCCTGAGCAGAGTGACAATTAAAATACAAGTTTGTGAAAATACAGTGGTGGAAAAAAGTTTTCGGACACCCCATGTATTTGTGAAATATTGCATTAAGAATCACTCTTAGGTCTTCAAGTGCAATTTCTTTTAGTACAGTCACAGCCAAAATACTAAATAAATCCTAAAAAGCCATTAAAAACTTAAAATTGATTGGTTCCATAAAAATACATAGGAAATTTTGAGTATTGGGTCATTTTGGTACCAGTGATGAAGGTCCGTCTTTTTATTAAAAGACACAATTTTTGTTGCCAAGCTTCGTGTCTACATAAAGCCAGCACATTTGAAAGTTCTTCAGACACAAAAATGGCTAAAACAAGGAGCCTAACGCAGGAAACACACCTGAAGATAAAGATTCTCAGCCAGGAAGGGTACAGCTGCCGCCAGATAGCCAGGAAGTGCAGATGCAGTCCTTCAGCAGTTGGATACACTCTGCAGAAATACAGACGAACCAACAGCTTGGAAGACAAACCAAGATCTGGGAGTCCAAGGGTTTCTTCAGCAAGAAATGACCGCATCCTGATCCGCATGTGCAGGCAAAACCGCCGAATGATATCACAGGAGCTTCAGCAGCAGTGGTCAAACCAAAGTGGTGTCCAGTGTTCCACCCGCACTCTACGTGGCCGACTTTTAGATCATGGCTTAAGGTCCTATAAGGCTATCAAGAAGCCCCTGATCAATGAGAGACAGAGGTTAGCCCGGTGTCGTTGGGCCCAGGCACACAAGAACTGGACAGCCAGGAATTGGAAGAAGATTTTGTGGTCAGATGAGTCCAGTTTCCAGCTTTATCTTCCTCCTACTAATGTGAGGGTACGCAGAAGGCCAGGCGAAGCATTTTCTCCAGCATGTACAGTACCTACTGTGAAGCATGGTGGAGGCAGTATCATGGTTTGGGGATGCATGAGTGCTGGTGTCATCTCACTGTCTGTGACGGCACATTGAACTCTACCAAGTATTGTACCATTCTCGAAACCCACATGCTCCCTTCTGCGCGTGCACTGTTCCGTCGAGGTAAAAACTGGATGTTTCAACAAGATAATGCCCCTTGCCACACATCCAAGGCCAGTAGAACTTGGCTGCAGGAGCACAGTATCCAGGTCTTAGAGTGGCCAGCTCAATCCCTGGACATGAGCCCCATTGAAAATCTGTGGTGGATTCTGAAAAAGTCTGTTTCAAAGCATAAACCAAAGAATTTAGAAGAATTAAAAGCAGTAATTCAAGAAGAATGGGACAAGATTACCCCTCAACAGTGTGAAAGGCTCGTGGGGAACATGCCAGCCAGGATTAGAGCTCTACTACGTGCCAATGGCAGGACTACTAAATATTAATTTGATGATGTGATGGTTTATTTATTTTTTGTTCAGTTTTGAACACATTCTCTGTTATTTGTTGACTTTGATACCGACAATGTTGAGAACTGACATATTGAAACTGTCAAGAATTTAGTTTTGTTAGTTTGTCTTGTAAACAATAAACAAAAAAATATAATTTGTATTTGTTTGTATCTGTCTAATGCAGCCACACCCTTTTCCACAAATATTTCATGATAATATTTGAGATTGTGTAAAATTTTAAGGGTGTCCGAAAACTTTTTTCCACCACTGTATATGATCAAACCAGAGCTGCCAACAAATTTTCCCGGACTCTATAGAATTGTTTAATATCACACACAAAAAACTGTGTACTCTATCGATGGAGATCGATCAACAACGCGTTCGGCTCACTGTCTAGGTGAAGTCGGGGGAGCCTCTGCCACCGGAGGCCTGGGCCTTTTTCTGAATGCCGGCTCCGGTTCCTCATGTTCAGATGACTCCTCCTCGCCGGGTGAAAAGGACAGATCATCAGTCTCTCCCTAATCCAGTTCTTCACTTATGTCCTGAAGCATAGACTGTGGAACTGGGGGGGCCAGGGGGGCCATGGCCCAGGTAACTTTTGTACTCTGACAGAGAGGGCTGCATTGGGATTGGGTCCCGCGGGTCCCCATCAAACAGTAGAAGAAGAAGAAAAAGAAGAAGAAGAAGATGTAGCCTAGCAACAGGATGTCAACACAGGAACTTGGTGCACGTGCATGAGTGTTTCCACTCCATATTTATTCATAAATGAGCGAATATGCCCTGAACCAGCTTTCATACCAATTTGCCGTTTGCTCCACCTTTCTGTCTGTCTGTCTGTCTGTCTGTCTGTCTGTCAGCTCCATCTGTCATGAGACAAACATGAAAGAAGATGTGCAGTTTATTGTGTTTCACCAGCGACGAGCTGTCATTACGCACGACGGCACGTCTGCACGCTCTTTATAACCCACTGTGTGAACCTATGCTGCATAATAAAAATTTGGCCCCTCGTAATTTTTAACCGCCCCCTCAGTAACTTCATCCTGGCGCCGGGCTTGGCTTAACCTCAATCACTTATATAAAGATTATATAAAGGTAGAAAAATAAATAAAATACAGAGGAGGAGAATAGAATATGAAACAGCCTTTATTTCATTAAAAACTAAATGAAAACAACGAAATAGGAGCGCTATTCCTGACCAGTGCATCAAAAGACATGCAGGCCAGGGAAACGAAACAAACAACCCCATGAATCTCTTTATTAATAGCCTATAAAATGACGTCTTTTCTCCTGCGGGACGGGAGAAGACACAAAATCAATGCATGTCTATTATTGCGCGGGCATAATTTCTCAGAGTTTTGCGGGAGCGGGCGGGAGTGGACATACACATTGCGGTTGTGGGCGGTAATGGTCAGAAATTCAGCGTTCTGGTTACTTTTCAGTAACCGCGCAACTGCGCTTGTTCAGTTGTTGGGTGTGTGTGTGTGTGTGTGTGTGTGTGTGTATGTGTATGTGCGGCTCTGCACATCAGTCTGATATGAGTGCTGACTTGTGATGATAATGAATATGATGTTGATTTAGATTCAAGGCAGCAAGATCAGTTTTGGTTGTGGTTGTGGACTGGATGTACTTTGTTGTTTGCTATATTTTCATCTGTGCATTTATGTGTAAATAGGCTTGGCCTGTTGTGTGTGAATGTTAGAGTGGGATCAGAGGGGTTAATCTGAGCAAGCATGTGTTCGTGTTCATGTGTGTACTGTAGATGATTGTGTGGCGTCGAAATAAAAAAAGTGCTCCGCAACGTTATTTAATACATCAGTAATATTGTCTGTTTCAATGCAAAATGCCAGAGGGGTAAAAATGACCCCTTGGTGGTTCTAGTGTTAATAAATAGTAATAAACATTTTATCACAAATTCCTCTTCCATCAGATCTTGTGAAATATCGCTTTCATAAATCTGTTTAGACAGACAGTGACAGATCAGTGAGGTGAGAGCATGTGCAGAGCCTTGTACTACAGTCTGAACCTCAAAATAAAAAGTAAAAAAGAAAAGATCTATGTAATCATCTCCAGTATTCACAAGCTGTTTTTATCTAACGAAAGATTCTGCTTCAGTCCATATTTTTTGGCATGTAGTCTGAAAAACAACATTTTCGCTCAACAGAGTGGGGTGGTCTAATAGTGATCTGACAGCACTACAAATTACATTTACATAGCCATAATAATGGTATTATGTATATATAGTGATAATCATTAAATATGCCCAGTGTGGGAAGCTCTTTCCCACTATTACAGTAATAAGAGGTGCAGTAAACCACTTCAGCTTCCACACTCACTGCTCCTCCTGGCGGATAGACAGAGCATTGCAACTGGTTTCTACTAATTAAACTTCGGGGGCGTTACCAGTCGGCCCCGTATTCTCTACATCATCGCGGCGGATCTCATTAAAGCTATGAGCCAGCCAGGTGACAACAGGGACCTGTCACGGATCGGTCACTGCTCCACCACGGACATAACGGATATTTGAAGTGTCTGCATCTGTAATGTTCAGTTTGCCCGGGGAGGCCTGGGGCTTGGCTCAGGCAAATTGGTGTGGAATAAAGCAGGTCCCAAAAATAAAAGAAAGCTGGTTATACAGGAGGAGACAGGAGGAGATATTAAGGGGTGCAAAGGTAGTGGCCCAGGTTAAGCAGGGAAAGTGGTTGAATTGGGAAATTGTAGAAAAGAGGAAGCTTGATTGAGGGGCCTGTGGAATGAAGAGTCATATTAGATTCATGGTAGGGGCTACATACGTTACCAACCCCCACAACCTAAAACTGTGGGTAAATGGGGACCCATCATGCCCAGTGTGTTCAGGTACCGCAACCTTAAAGTATATTTTGGCAGGCTGTAAAGTTAGCTTGTCACAAAGCCGGTATACATGGCGACATAACCAGGTGTTAAAAAAATCTTTGCTGCACGCATCGAAGGAAAACGCAGACAGGCAAATTCAGAGGGTTTTAAGAATAGGAGTTTAGCAATTCAGTTTGTCCACGAAGGGGAGAAATACAGAAGTGATAGGCTAGTAAGGAGGCAAGGGTGTGGCCGCCTAGATGGTGCTTGTGATTGGGAAATGCAAGGAAATATAGGGGGAAAGCTTGTTGTTCCCCAGGAAATAGTTTGTACCAATCAGAGGCCTGACATAGTGTTGTGGTCTGTGAGTCAATGGATAGTTTATTTCATTGAGCTGACAGTTCCTTGGGAAGACTCAGTGGAAGAAGCCTATGAAAGAACAAAGCTTAGATATGCAGACTTAGCTGAGCAGCGAGGATGGAAAACTAGGATTTGTCCAGTGGAAGTGGGGGGTAGGGGATTCATAGCAAGATCAGCTGTCTCACTCCTGGGGGAACTCGGAGTGCAGGGACAGAGTTTGAGGAAGACAGTGAAGGAAATGTCAGATGAAGCAGTTAGATGTAGCCAATGGATCTGGAAGCGAAAAAATAATGTCAGTTGGGGGCCAGCAGGGGGAACTACTAAGCAGGGTACATAACTCCTTGAGATCAGGTGGAGAGATCCACTTCCTCTCAGGAGGAAATCCAGGAAGAGGAAGGTTATTTAAGTGTGGGAGTGGCCTATTTGAATCCCTTTTGTTTGAGACCATGCTGCAAGGTGAGTGTGTTTGCTGATCCTGCAAGTTTATTTATCTCCTTTATTGTTTGCTTATATTGGAGTTATGCTATGTAGCGTTTGAAATACAGTATGGTGGATGTGCTAGGAAAGGTAGTATCAGCACTGCTTCTACCTGGAGCTCGCATGTACGGAGCCTGGGTTTGATAGAAGGTGGCAGTGCTGTTTGGGCTGAGAAAGCCATGCGTAAGTAGGGTAACGGAGGTTATTGGATTGGTGTGGGGAGCAGTGAGACCTGGCATTAGGTGAGTGTCTCTGGGACGCCAGAGATCACTGTCTAGCCTCCTGGAGGTGTCGTGGGACCAACTAGATGAAACACTGGTGAAAGGAGGTTCCCACCCGATGACCCCAAAGACATGTTAGTTATCACTGCTCACTGGTCTGTATAGTTAAGCCTTGCCATAATAGCTTATCATAGGGCTTGAGTGCTGATCCTTTCTCTAGAGCACAAAATTCTTGTGTTTATTTGAATGAATAATTATAACTGACAGAATTGGTGGTTTTGCAGCTGAGTTTCTGGTGGTTTGCTGACACCTCTGTAGTTTCTCTCACAAAGTGAGAAATATCATGTCAGAAATTCACCACATCTTTGATTCATATGACAAACTGGACTCTGGCATTAGTGGTTTTCCCACCTCAGCTTCTTGTAATACAGTCTGAACAATATGATGTGAATGTGGCATTACATGTGATTTTTCTGAAGTGATAAGTCACGTCTGATATAGGAAACATGTGTGCTACCCTCAGAATGCCCTCATGCTGGTGGACAAACAGACATTTCCTTGACTGGATTATAACTGACCTAATTTTCCACAAGCTTGATTGTCACTCAACCACCTGCTATAAGCATCATCATTTACAGGCATTGTACTCTGTCACATTCCAAAATATAAACATTTTCTTTAATTACTGATATAAGATGTACTGGAGTTCTTTAGATTAGAGACTTTTTTTTTTTTTTTTTTTTTTTACCCCATCCCATTATTAGAATATTCGAGCATAGGAGTCCATTCAGAATGCACTCTGTTCATATGCCTGTCAGGAAATGAAAGCAAAATGAAAAGAAATGCCCTCACTCATGGACCCTGTAACTATAGCTGTTAATGCCTCAGATAAGCAACACTCCATGCACAACACACATGTTGTGCATGGATCTCTCAATTGTTTAAATCCTGCTTCATCCCCATGTAAAAATTCCATTTGTGCGCCTGTGACATTTTTCATGTGATTTATTCTATTGTCCTAACTCCTCTGGCCATAGATGCCCCTCTGCCCCATCCCCTTGCCATCAGCTTTGACAATCCCAGCCTTTGTTTTTGCAATGAGAAGCAACATTCTTTCAGAGGGATGACCTCCTCTGTCTCCACAGGGGCTGGCACTGAGGATGTGACCCTACCCAAGGACTGGATAGCACCCGCCGGATGCTGTGAACGAAATCCACTACTCGTCACCCCAACTCTGGTGCTCATATGTGCACCACACATGCTTTCTTTCCCTGGGAAGAGAACTTGATGGATCCCTGGTTCATCACAGCTGACACATGAAGGCCCCACAGCATTATTAGTGCCTTCATCGTTAACACAGCACAGCAGGATTACACTCTGTAACAAAAGGGGATCATCACAAATCTCTGTAAGTATACATCTCTCACACTTTATTATTATTATTATTTTTTTTTTTTATCACCAAATTAAGAATTGTATTGTAGTTAATTCAACTAATAGTCAATGCCTACATCATTGTTGTTAAACTATGGTCTTACTTGGAAAAGAAGCAACTTTCCCTTAGTTACAAGAGCACAACAAAATACAAAGGAGCAGCACCAGAAGGAAAGAAACTGAGGTTGAAAGTTTCTGAAGTAAAAAAAAACAGCAATAACACTATACCAGATTACTTGGAGCCATGTATTTTACACAGACAAATGCACAGTTCGGTTTTGTGAGCTTTTTTGGAGATTTGAAGTTTAAAAATTGTCAAACGGTGTGCATGGGGTACATGCAACTCCAACACAAGGTATCCTGAGAGGCTGGGCAACGAGCTGTATTATTCACGCTTTAAACCACATCTCAATTGAGAAAAGTGTCTCCTTTGGATAAAGTTGTGCAATAATGTTAGACCACAACATCAACTCAACGTGAATAAGAATAACAAGGATGTCTACATCTGTTCTAAGGTAAGACAACATTGTGTTTGAGGCAACATATTGTCACTTTGCTGGAAAGAAATATAAAGTTATCTTTAAGATCTCTAGATAACGTTAGCTAAAGTTTGCCTAACATTAGCTCCTAGCTGCGTTGTTCATTATGTCACCTTGTTTGCTGGGAGTTCATTAGCCTATTTTGTTCTAGTTTTGTACTTTGGTGATCGTACATCATTGTTAGCTGTTGTCCATAAGGCTCTAGTTAAGCTAACATTAACTTCTGGAGCTTAGCACCATTAACTTACCTGTAATCACAGAGATAACAAAGGTTGGCAAACATTATGCTGAATGATTCACTGTAAATACTGTAGCACCAAACTAACAGAGACACACTGTTGGTAAAGATGGTAAAAAGGCTGTTATCCTTTTCTCATATTCTGAGCCAAAAACCTTAACTTGTTGTCTTTGATGGCGAGGGCAACGAGATGCGGTTCACAAGCGTACACTATGACCTGTAATTCTGGCTTATAAATTAAGCTTTTCATCGACCTTCTCAACAATAAAATAATGAATATATCCCTCCAATGCATAGTTTAGGCCCTTTTGGTTACTTTTCAATGACATCTGATCGTTATGTCCCCAAAAAATCATCAATTGCCTCCTGCAAAATGCCGTGTTCTGTGACACCTGCCATAACGCCCGGTTGCTGAATGTTGATAGTTTGTCCGAGTGAGCGCATCATTTTTTAAAAGTTGTACTACATTTATTTTGATGGGATGATGTTGATAAATAGATGTGAGATACTTTTTCTGTTCAGGGTAAGAGTGACCACCTGTTCACTTAAAAAGAAGCCGAATGAGTCATTTTGCTGTATTGAATGGGGAATGATCAGCTCAAAACCTGACTTGCTTTGTTTGACAAGAGTCACTGCCATTGTGGTGGCCCTGGCACTGTCTATTATGTTCCCTGTACACTGCAGCCTAACGTATAATGTGGGAAAAGGAGCCGTATTTCACTATTTTTTCACATGAATGTCTTGCCTGTTGAACAATTTCTATGCTGGTCCATGCTGGTTTTTTCAGCAGGGTTGGAGGAACAGGATGAGCTATTTCCTCATCTGATGGTTCATAATCAGAATTGATCTCAAGATGGTCTTCATCTTCAGACAAATCCTCCTGATCAATGAGTGTGCATGAGTGTGATTGGGGCGAAATATGGCAGTAGTGGGAAATACCTTATGTCTCCCATTCGTATAGAAAGATCTGGTCTAAATTTGACACTTCTGACCCCTTTTAGTTTTCACTTTCACTGCCAGGTCAAATTACCCAAAAACTATACACAAATATGTCAAATGTTATGTTCATTTTAAATGTTGATAATACTAATTAAGGCCAACAGAAGAAGTTTCATACTGAAAAAATACTTTCAAATATTTTTCTCTGATTTTCAAACTTTAAAAAGGGTCAGACTGATCCAAGACATAACAGGAGAGTTAAGAGATTATTAACAGTTGGCTGAATTCAGATTGCAGTAAGGAGGACTTAATGTCAGAAAATTACGTTCCTGAGCTCATCTGTTCCCCATCTCTCTGTTGTGAATTTATTTGCATCTAGATATGATGTTTCTTTTAGTGACAACACTATTAAATGCACTGTAAAAGGAGCATGATTTATTTTTTTGTCTGCCTGTCCCCTGCCAGTGGCCTGTATTCAAAGCAGGATTTGGAGTTAGCGAGGTAACTTCAGGGTAAACTCTGGGTTGTCAGCACTATGAAGCTGTTTTTTTAGGGACCTCGGCTGAAGGGCGAGGACCCTCTTGTTAGGGACCTCGGCTGAAGGGCGAGGACCCTCTTTTTCTTGTAGTGTTTATTAGGGACCTCGGTTGAAGGGCGAGGACCCTCTTGTTCTTGTAGTGTTTATTATTATTATTATTATTATTAGGGACCTCGGCTGAAAGGCGAGGACCCTCTTGTTTTTGCTGCGTGCGTTTATAAGTGACCGGGCCCAACAGTAGTGGACTACTCACAAAGAAGTCCTCGCCGAAGGTGAGGACCCTCCCTATAGTTTTTGCCGCATTTTTTCTCACTGACCAGTCCTCGCCGAAGGCGAGGACACTATTGTTTTTGCTGTGTTTATTATTATTATTATTAGGGACCGAGCCCTAAGGCAGAGGACTGCTCACAGAGCAGTCCTCGCCAAAGGCGAGGACCCTATTGTTTTTGGTGCGTTTATTATTATTAGGGACCGAGCCTAGAGGCAGAGGACTGCTCAAGGAGCAGTCCTCGCCAAAGGCGAGGACCCTCTTGTTTTTGCTGCGTGCGTTTATAAGTGACCGGGCCCAACAGTAGTGGACTACTCACAAAGAAGTCCTCGCCAAAGGCGAGGACCCTCCCTATAGTTTTTGCCGCATTTTTTCTCACTGACCAGTCCTCGCCTTTGGCGAGGACACTATTGTTTTTGCTGTGTTTATTATTATTAGGGACCGAGCCTAGAGGCAGAGGACTGCTCAAGGAGCAGTCCTCGCCAAAGGCGAGGACCCTCTTGTTTTTGCTGCGTGCGTTTATAAGTGACCGGGCCCAACACCAGTGGACTACTCACAAAGCAGCCCCCCTATAGTTTTTGCCGCATTTTTTCTCACTGACCAGTCCTCGCCGAAGGCGAGGACACTATTGTTTTTGCTGTGTTTATTATTATTATTATTATTCTTTATTCTTTATTCTTTCTTCCGCCGCCTCTTTGAACTGGAATTTGACCCCCTAAACATGCTCAAAAACTCACCAAAATTGGCACGCACATCAGAACTGGTGAAAAATTTTATAAAATGGTGACATTAACCCCTAAAGTGCCAAAATGGGCTCTCTAGCGCCACCTAGGCACACAAAAATGGCCGCCACGGCCTGTAGGAACGTCGTAGAAACATGAAACCAAAAGTGGCGTGTTCGTCTCATCAAGACCTAAAAATCACGCACTGACACCCCTGACCTAAATCCAACAGGAAGTGAGATATTTGCCCTTTCAAAGTAAGATTTTGCCTTAAAACTGCCTTTCCTAAAAAATCATCTTCTCATACACCGCTTATCCTATTGACTTCAAACTTGCACAGATTACATATCAACTCCTTCTAATCAAAAGTTGTGCGTAACTTTTTCATTACTCGCTTCGTTTGGATTTTGTGGCCTCCATAAGGTGAGATGTCACAAAAACGTCCTGACGATCTTCGAAAGCTGTCCCATAGGAAATGAATAGCAGCAGGGGAGAGAAAGAGACCAATCTTCGGGCTTTTTCTAGCATTTACAGCGTCTCCATACTTTGTGCTACAGACTCTATTCCAACTCTCAATTGTTGCCACAGGTCTCATCTATTCACTCATGTTTTCATCTTTTCATATCTTTTATCGTTTTGATGGGTGCCTCTCAAAGTACCATGAGCAAAAGTGGAGAAATTCTCAGTTTACAATGGGTGTGTATTGCACGGAATGCTGTGAGCTAGAGTGGAGAGGGCTCTAAAATCGTCTAAAACTTTTGTCTTTAACTCGCTGCCATGGCCACAATTTTCACTGTACAGACACAATTTATACCACAAAACGTAGGAAAATTTGTCCAGCTCACAGATATGTTGACATGGAATCTCTCCCACGTACACACATTTTTGCTGAGCGGCTCCAAAGCGAAGGAGCGCCCATTATTTTCTCATTCACTCCCATGTAAAGTCTGACGAGAAATTTCTGGAAACAGCTTAGGTGCAACACATTTTAAACTCGCTCCTGACCACATTTTTGACTCGAGAAATATAAAACGCGACACGTCGTCCCACGAGAAGTGGCTGGCTCTCAAAATCACTTTATTTTCTTGCTTGGACCAACGGTTTGGGCATGAAGCATTTGTTCGAGGAGTTAAAACCCATTATAAACAGCCTTTGGTGAGCTGCTCTCCTTAGCTGTCTGTGTGTGCCACAGGTGCTGACAAGTCATTAATCGCCATGACAACGGCTGCACACACAGACACAGGGCTCTCTGTCTGTGTGTCTCACAATCTTTAAAGGACAGATTACAGCAGCAGAAACTTCATTTGAAACAGCAAATACACATTATTAACCCCTACAGTGCCAAAATGGGCTCTCTAGCGCCACCTAGACGCACTAAAATGGCCACTGCAGTCCGTAGGAATGTCGTATCAAGATGAAACCAAAACTGGTGTGTTTGACTCACAAATCACGCATTGACACCCATGACCTGATTCCAACAGGAAGTGAGCTATTTGACCTTTCAAAGTAAGATTCCGCCTCAAACGTGGTCTCAAGAAAACACATCTCCTCCTACACCGTTTATTTTATCAGTTTTAAAGATGCACACATGCCAGCTCAACTGCTACTAAACAGATCTTCTGTATAACTTTATCTCTCTCATCATCACATTATTTTCATGATTGGACCAACGGTTTGGGAATGGGAAGAACTTGTTCGAGGAGTTAAATCTCCACTAAAAGAGGTGTCTGTCTCTCTCTGCTCTTCTGCCTACTTAATTACCATGGCAACCGCTGTCACACACAAACTCACAGAAACATGATGTCTGTGCGTGTGTCTACATCTTACATTCAGACATGACAGGGGCAGCATCTCCATTTTAACCCTTTAGGTGCCAGAGTTAATTGAGGAAAATATTCCATTTTCATTTCAACATTTCAAAAGTCTGTGGCTTTAAAGTGGTGACAGATAAAGGCATACTGTAAATGAGAAAACTATTCATCGTGACCCAAAGTTTGTGATAGGAGTAAATTAACTCATCTAATTTGCATATTGTGGCATCACCAGCAGGCAGCCATATTGGATTTCATAAATCTCAGTCAAAAAACATTTTAAACACATTTACACAGTAGATTTATTTTGTTTTGTGTTGTTTTTGTCATGTATTCCTCAAAATGAAGGAAGAGGAATCTGATGGGAAGAAATTCGCCCATCTAATTTGCATAATGTGACATCACTTCTGCATACCTACAGCTACAGAAAACATTCAAACATCAAACCGTTCAGCTCTGTAAGGATTTTCTGATGTTTGTGGCAATATGTTTGATATTTCTAAATAATTCACAGTGACGACATATGCTGGGGGCCGAAACGGGCGTGAGTGCGAGGTCCCGCCAAACGCTGCTTGCAGCTTTAATTATTATTATTATTATTCTTTATTCTTTCTTCCGCCGCCTCTTTGAACTGGAATTTGACCCCCTAAACATGCTCAAAAACTCACCAAAATTGGTACGCACATCAGAACTGGTGAAAAATTTTATAAAATGGTGACATTCTAAAGTGCCAAAATGGGCTCTCTAGAGCCACCTAGGCACACAAAAATGGCCGCCACGGCCTGTAGGAACGTCGAGAAACATGAAACCAAAAGTAGCGTGTTCGTCTCATCAAGACCTAAAAATCACGCTGACACCCTGACCTAAATCCAACCTGAAGTGAGAGATTTGCCCTTTCAAAGTAAGATTTTGCCTTAAAACTGCCTTTCCTAAAAAATCATCTTCTCATACAGCGTTTATCCTATCGACTTCAAACTTGCACAGATTACAGATCAACTCCTTCTAATCAAAAGTTGTGCGTAACTTTTTCATTACTCGCTTCGTTTGGATTTTGTGGCCTCCATAAGGTGAGATGTCAGAAAACGCGTCTGACGATCTTCCAAAGCTGGCCCATAGGAAATGAATGGCAGCAGGGGGGAGAAAGAGACCAATCTTCGGGCTTTTTCTAGCATTTACAGCGTCTCCATACTTTGTGCTACAGACTCCATTCCAACTCTCAAATGTTGCCACAGGTCTCATCTATTCACTCATGTTTTCATCTTGTTCATATCTTTACCGTTTTGATCAGTGCCTCAAAGTACCATGAGCAAAAGTGGAGAAATTCTCACTTTACAATGGGTGTGTATTGCATGGAATGCTGTGAGCTAGAGTGGAGAGGGCTCTAAAAATCGTCTAAAACTTTTGTCTTTAACTCACTGCCATGGCCACAATTTTCACTGTACAGACACAATTTATACCACAAAACGTAGGAAAATTTGTCCTGCTCGCAGATATGTTGACATGGAATCTCTCACACGTACACATTTTTGCTGAGTGGCTCCAAAGCGAAGGGAGCGCCGATTTTTTTCTCATTCACTCCCATGTAAACTCAGAGGAGAAATTTCTGGAAACAGCTTAGGTGCAACACATTTTAAACTCGCTCCTCTGACCACATTTTTGACTGTAGAAATATAAAACGCGACACGTGCGTTCACGAGAAGTGGCTGTCTCTCACAATCACTTTATTTTCTTGATTGGACCAACGGTTTGGGTATGGGAAGGACTTGTTTGAGGAGTTAAAACCCATTATAAACAGCCTTTGGTGAGCTGCTCTCCTTAGCTGTCTGTGTGTGCCACAGGTGCTGACAAGTCATTAATCGCCATGACAACAGCTGCACACACACACACACACACACAGCCACACAGCCACACGGCTCTCTCTGTCTGTCTCACAATCTTTAAAGGACAGATTACAGCAGCAGAAACTTCATTTGAAACAGCAAATACACATTATTAACCCCTACAGTGCCAAAATGGGCTCTCTAGCGCCACCTAGACGCACTTAAATGGCCACTGCAGCCCATAGGAATGTCGTATCAAAATCAAACCAAAACTGGTGTGTTTGACTTACAAATCACGCATTGACACCCATGACCTGATTCCAACAGGAAGTGAGCTATTTGACCTTTCAAAGTAAGATTTCGCCTCAAACGTGGTCTCAAGAAAACACATCTCCTCCTACACCGTTTATTTTATCAGTTTTAAAGATGCACACATGCCAGCTCAACTGCTACTAAACAGATTTTCTGTATAACTTTATCTCTCTCATCATCACATTATTTTCATGATTGGACCAATGCTTTGGGAATGGGAAGAACTTGTTCGAGGAGTTAAATCTCCACTAAAAGAGGTGTCTGTCTCTCTCTGCTCTTCTGCCAGGTGCGCCTACTTAATTACCATGGCAACCGCTGTCACACACAAACTCACAGAAACATGATGTCTGTGCGTTTCTAGATCTTACATTCAGACATGACAGGGGCAGCATCTCCATTTTAACCCTTTAGGTGCCAGAGTTAATTGAGGAAAATATTCCATTTTCATTTCAACATTTCAAAAGTCTGTGGCTTTAAAGTGGTGACAGATAAAGGCTTACTATAAATGAGAAAACTATTCATCATGACCCAAAGTTTGTGATAGGAGTAAATTAACTCATCCAATTTGCATACTGTGGCATCACCAGCAGGCAGCCATATTGGATTTCATAAATCTCAGTCAAAAAACATTTTGAACACATTTACACAGTAGATTTATTTTGTTTTGTGTTGTTTTTGTCATGTCTTCCTCAAAATGAAGGAAGAGGAATCTGATGGGAAGAAATTGCCCATCTAATTTGCATAATGTGACATCACTTCTGCATACCTACAGCTACAGAAAACATTCAAACATCAAACCGTTCAGCTCTGTAAGGATTTTCTGATGTTTGTGGCAATATGTTTGATGTTTCTAAATAATTCACAGTGACGACATATTCTGGGGGCCGAAACGGGCGCGAGTGCGAGGTCCCGCCTAACGCTGCTTGCAGCTTTAATTATTATTATTCTTTCTCCCGCCGCCACTTTGAACTGGAATTTGACCCCCTAAACATGCTCAAAAACTCACCAAAATTGGCACGCACATCAGAACCGGTGAAAAATTTTATAAAATGGTGACATTAACCCCTAAAGTGCCAAAATGGGCTCTCTATCGCCACCTAGGCACACAAAAATGGCCGCCACGGCCTGTAGGAACGTCGTAGAAACATGAAACCAAAAGTGGCATGTTCGTCTCATCAAGACCTAAAAATCATGCGCTGACACCCCTGACCTAAATCCAACAGGAAGTGACATATTTGCCCTTTCAAAGTAAGATTTTGCCTTAAAACTGCCTTTCCTAAAAAATCTTCTTCTCATACAGCGTTTATCCTATCGACTTCAAACTTGCACAGATTACAGATCAACTCCTTCTAATCAAAAGTTGTGCGTAACTTTTCATTACTCGCCGTTTGGATTTTATGGCCTCCATAAGGTGAGATGTCAGAAAAAGCCCTGACGATCTTCCAAAGCTGTCCCATAGGAAATGAATGGCAGCAGGGGGGAGAAAGAGACCAATCTTCGGGCTTTTTCTAGCATTTACAGCGTCTCCATACTTTGTGCTACAGACTCCATTCCAACTCTCAAATGTTGCCACAGGTCTCATCTATTCACTCATGTTTTCATCTTTTTCATATCTTTTACCGTTTTTGATCGGTGCCTCTCAAAGTACCATGAGCAAAAGTGGAGAAATTCTCAGTTTACAATGGGTGTCTATTGCACGGAATGCTGTGAGCTAGAGTGGAGAGGGCTCTAAAAATTGTCTAAAACTTTTGTCTTTAACTCGCTGCCATGGCCACAATTTTCACTGTACAGACACAATTTATACCACAAAACGTAGGAAAATTTGTCCAGCTCACAGATATGTTGACATGGAATCTCTCCCACGTACACATTTTTGCTGAGTGGCTCCAAAGCGAAGGGAGCGCCCATTATTTTCTCATTCACTCCCATGTAAAGTCTGACGAGAAATTTCTGGAAACAACTTAGGTGCAACACATTTTAAACTCGCTCCCCTGTTCACATTTTTGACTCGAGAAATATAAAACGCGACACGTGCGTTCACGAGACGTGGCTGGCTCTCAAAATCACTTTGTTTTCTTGCTTGGACCAACGGTTTGGGAATGCGAAGCATTTGTTCGAGGAGTTAAAACCCATTATAAACAGCCTTTGGTGAGCTGTCTGTGTGTGCCACAGGTGCTGACAAGTCATTAATCGCCATGACAACGGCTGCACACACACACACACACACACACACACATAACCACACGGCTCTCTCTGTCTGTGTGTCTCACAATCTATAAAGGACAGATTACAGCAGCAGAAACTTCATTTGAAACAGCAAATACACATTATTAACCCCTACAGTGCCAAAATGGGCTCTCTAGCGCCACCTAGACACACTAAATGGCCACTACAGCCCGTAGGGATGTCGTATCAAGATCAAACCAAAACTGGTGTGTTTGACTTACAAATCACGCATTGACACCCAGGACCTGATTCCAACAGGAAGTGAGCTGTTTGACCTTTCAAAGTAAGATTTCGCCTCAAACGTGGTCTCAAGAAAACACATCTCCTCCTACACTGTTTATTTTATCAGTTTTAAAGATGCACACATGCCACCTCAACTGCTACTAAACAGATCTTCTGTATAACTTTATCTCTCTCATCATCACATTATTTTCATGATTGGACCAACAGTTTGGACCAACATTTACACAGTAGATTTATTTTGTTTTGTGTTGTTTTTGTCGTCTCTTCCTCAAAATAAAGGAAGAGGGATCTGATGGGAAGAAATTCGCTCATCTAATTTGCATAATGTGACATCACTTGTACATACCTACAGCTACAGAAAGCATTCAAACATCAAACCCTTCAGCTCTGTAAGGATTTTCTGATGTTTGTGGCAATATGTTTGATATTTCTAAATAATTCACAGTGACGACATAAGCTGGGGGCGGAAACGGGCGAGGTCCCGCCAAACGCTGCTTGCAGCTTTAATTAGGGACCGAGCCCTAAGGCAGAGGACTGCTCACAGAGCAGTCCTCGCCGAAGGCGAGGACCCTATTGTTTTTGCTGTGTTTATTATTATTCTTTATTCTTTATTCTTTCTTCCGCCGCCTCTTTGAACTGGAATTTGACCCCCTAAACATGCTCAAAAACTCACCAAAATTGGCACGCACATCAGAACCGCTGAAAAATTTTATAAAATGGTGACATTAACCCCTAAAGTGCCAAAATGGGCTCTCTAGCGCCACCTAGGCACACAAAAATGGCCGCCACGGCCTGTAGGAACGTCGGAGAAACATGAAACCAAAAGTGGCGTGTTCGTTTCATCAAGACCTAAAAATCACGCGCTGACACCCCTGACCTAAATCCCACAGGAAGTGACATATTTGCCCTTTCAAAGTAACATTTTGCCTTAAAACTGCCTTTCATAAAAATTTCATCTTCTCATACAGCGTTTATCCTATCGACTTCAAACTTGCACAGATTACAGATCAACTCCTTCTAATCAAAAGTTGTGCGTAACTTTTTCATTACTCGCTGCGTTTGGATTTTGTGGCCTCCATAAGGTGAGATGTCAGAACAACGTCCTGACGATCTTCGAAAGCTGTCCCATAGGAAATGAATGGCAGCGGGGGGGAGAAAGAGACCAATCTTCGGGCTTTTTCTAGCATTTACAGCGTCTCCATACTTTGTGCTACAGACTCCATTCCAACTCTCAAATGTTGCCACAGGTCTCATCTATTCACTCATGTTTTCATCTTTTTCATATCTTTTACCGTTTTTGATCTGTGCCTCTCAAAGTACCATGAGCAAAAGTGGAGAAATTCTCACTTTACAATGGGTGTGTATTGCATGGAATGCTGTGAGCTAGAGTGAGAGGGCTCTAAAAATCGTCTAAAACTTTTGTCTTTAACTCGCTGCCATGGCCACAATTTTCACTGTACAGACACAATTTATGCCACAAAACGTAGGAAAATTTGTCCTGCTCGCAGATATGTTGACATGGAATCTCTCACACGTACACATTTTTGCTGAGTGGCTCCAAAGCGAAGGGAGCGCCGATTTTTCTCTCATTCACTCCCATGTAAACTCAGAGGAGAAATTTCTGGAAACAGCTTAGGTGCAACACATTTTAAACTCGCTCCCCTGACCACATTTTTGACTCGAGAAATATAAAACGCGACACGTGCGTTCACGAGAAGTGGCTGTCTCTCAAAATCACTTTATTTTCTTGCTTGGACCAACGGTTTGGGCATGCGAAGCATTTGTTCGAGGAGTTAAAACCCATTATAAACAGCCTTTGGTGAGCTGCTCTCCTTAGCTGTCTGTGTGTGCCACAGGTGCTGACAAGTCATTAATCGCCATGACAACGGCTGCACACACACACACATGACCACACGGCTCTCTCTGTCTGTGTGTCTCACAACCCCTACAGTGCCAAAATGGGCTCTCTAGCGCCACCTAGACACACTAAAATGGCCACTACAGCCCGTAGGGATGTCGTATCAAGATCAAACCAAAACTGGTGTGTTTGACTTACAAATCACGCATTGACACCCAGGACCTGATTCCAACAGGAAGTGAGCTGTTTGACCTTTCAAAGTAAGATTTCGCCTCAAACGTGGTCTCAAGAAAACACATCTCCTCCTACACTGTTTATTTTATCAGTTTTAAAGATGCACACATGCCACCTCAACTGCTACTAAAGAGATCTTCTGTATAACTTTATCTCTCTCATCATCACATTATTTTCATGATTGGACCAACAGTTTGGACCAACATTTACACAGTAGATTTATTTTGTTTTGTGTTGTTTTTGTCGTCTCTTCCTCAAAATAAAGGAAGAGGAATCTGATGGGAAGAAATTCGCTCATCTAATTTGCATAATGTGACATCACTTGTACATACCTACAGCTACAGAAAGCATTCAAACATCAAAACGTTCAGCTCTGTAAGGATTTTCTGATGTTTGTGGCAATATGTTTGATATTTCTAAATAATTCACATTGAGAAATGGGCTGGGCGAGGAGGTCCGCCAAACGCTGCTTGCAGCTTTAATTATTATTATTATTATTATTGTTTCTTTCTTTCTTTCAGCGTATGCGACTTTCAACTGGAATTTGACCCCCTAAACATGCTCAAAAACTCACCAAAATTGGCATGCCTGTCAGGACTGGCGAAAAATTTTATAAACTGATGAAATTAATCTGAAAAGTGCCAAAATGGGCTCTCTAGCGCCACCTAGAAACACAAAAATGGCCGCTGCAGCCAGTAGGAACGTCGTAGGAAGATCAAACCAAAACAGCCTCGTTCGTCTCATCAAGACCTACAAATCACGCACCCATGACCTAACTCCAACAGGAAGTGAGATATTTCCCTTTCAAAATAAGAGTTTTCCTCAAAAAAAAAGAAATTCCTTTAAAAAACATCTCCTCCTACACCGTTTATCGTATCGGCTTCAAACTTGCACAGATTATTGTTCAACGTGTCCTTATCAATTATTGTGCGTAACTTTTTCAATCCTCGACTGGTTTGGATGTTATGGCGCGTTTCAGGTGATGTGCGCCAAAACCTCCTGATGATTTGTTGTGCCACCTAGACACACTAAAATGCCCGGTGTGACGGGTAGGAACCACTTAGAAAGACCAAACCAAAACTGTCTGGTTCGTCTCATCAAGACCTACAAATGTCGCACTGCAACCCCTGACCTAACTCCAACAGGAAGTGAGCTGTCGGTCTTTGAATGTAAGATGGCGTTTTTCACAAATTCTGTCGATCAAAAATTATTTGCTCCTACACCGTTTATCATAACTGCTTCAAACTTGCACAAATTACAGCTCTACCCCTGCTGAACATTACTTGTGAAGGACTTTGTCATAACTTGAACGGTTTGGATTTTAGAAGCGTTAGAAGGTGCAGGACACAACTCCTCATGATGATCTCTGGAAGAAAAGATGAGGGCCAACACACTGTAAACTTGTGATTAAGGTGACATTTTTCAGTCCATAGACATACAAGCTTTATATGTTTGCGTTCAGAACAAATTTATCTATCTGGTGATGTTTTCAGATTGAAGATGGGACCCATGGTTTGGCATCTGGAAGGATTTGTTTGAGAAAGTTTCAAGCCATTCTGCTGTGTGTCTGAGCTGCATGCAGTCCTTAATTAGCATAACAAAGGCTTCACTCTGACAGTCTGTGTGTCAGAGTGAAGTGTGTGTGTGGTCACACACACGAGGTTTTAAATTACTTTAAAAATGACCTTAAAAGTATTTCCATGTATTTTATCAATTTTATGTCTCTGAACCCAAGAGACTGACCTGGAGGGTTGCAGTAAATCACCTCATTTCAAGTACAAGTCAGTAACAGTGTTACAAACATCAGGAAAGAATATACATCTTTGAGGAAATGTTACATTCAACAACACAGTAGTCTCATCAAACACCTTTCTTTTGATGTAATTGACAGAAAAATTAAATGCTGTGTTTTTGATGCATACAACATTATGTATACTGAGTGCAATCTGTAACTTTGTCTGCCACAAACAGGAAGTATGTAAACATGTGAGATATGTCAATATGTCAGCAAACTCTCTCTCTCTCCCTCCCTGTCCCCCCAGCTCTCTCTCTCTCTCTCTCGTGTCCTGTTACTGCATGTCAGTTACTCGGCCTCTTCTTCAGAGCCTTTGTGCTCCACTGTCTTGCAGGTTAACTTCTATCACAAACTGTCAAAGTTTCATTAGGTCACATGGCTTATGTCAACAAATTGCAAAATATACGCTCACACCACCTTCATAAGAACCCTTTACAGTTTTTAAAATTGAGTTTGACTTATGATCCTGGCTATTGTGGTACAACATGTGGGAAGTATATATTAATATCTGATAGGATACATATGTGACAATAATCATATGTGTGTAATAACAGGAGAAGTATGGCACACACAGACAGAAACAGACACACACACACACACCAGTCCCTATCCCCTATTCTCTCTCTCTCTCTCTCTCTCTCTCTCTCTCTCTCTCTCTCCCTCCCTCCCCCCCCTTTCTCCCTTCTCTCCCTCTCTGCATGTTGAGAACTCGGCCGTCTATGTCTGTCTGTCTGTGTTTCTCATACTTCTACTGCTATTATACACATATGATTAGTGTCACATATGTATACAATCAGATATTAATTCAACATATTGTACTATAGTTGCCAGAATTATAATTATAATATTATTACTTTTATTATACATTATGTGCAATAAACATTTGGGAGCTGCTATGACAGATTGCCAGTCTGATCCTTGTGCACAGTGTTATTAAATCAAATAAATATAAAAACAACAGAGGTTTGATTTGAGCTGAGGATGAATTTGTGCAGTGTAATATTTGAATGTTAAGACAAAAAGTGATGCTCAAAGAAATGACTGATCTGCAAAAATTCAGTAACTTAAGACAGTCCTGAGTAACAAAGAAATGTGCAGCAGGTTAACTTCTATCACAGCGGTGCCTGGCTGGTGACATGTGAGGTTGTGTTGCTGCTGTAGTGTGAAATGCCTCATGCTGATTTTGTTATCATTACTTATTAGTCAAACTGAGCTTGAAGTCACCTAATGACATGGTCATTAATTAGCATAACAATGGCTTCACTCTGACAGACACAAGCCTGTGTGTGTGTTTGTGTGTGTGATGTTATTTGAATGTAAGGTGACGTTTTTCACAAATTCTGTCGAACAAAAATTATTTGCTCCTACACCGTTTATCATAACTGCTTCAAACTTGTACAAATTACAGCTCTACCCCTGCTGAACATTACTTGTGAAGGACTTTGTCATAACTTGAACACTTTGGATTTAAGAAGCGTTAGAAGGTGCAGGACACAACTCCTCATGATGATCTCTGGAAGAAAAGATGAGGGCCAACACATTGTAAACTTGTGATTAAGGTGACATTTTTCAGTCCATAGACATACAAGCTTTATATGTTTGCGTTCAGAACAAATTTATCTATCTGGTGATGCTTTCAGATTGAAGATGGGACCCACGGTTTGGAATCTGGAAGGATTTGTTTGAGAAAGTTTCAAGCCATTCTGCTCTGTGTGTCAGCTGCATGCAGTCCTTAATTAGCATAACAAAGGCTTCACTCTGACACACTGTCAGAGTGAAGTGTGTGTGGTCACACAGACATGACAGTATAACATTTACCAAACTCATTCCTAAAACTTTGTCATACATATGTGACAATAATCATATGTGTATAATAACAGTAGAATTATGGCACACACAGACAGACACGGACACACAGAGACACACAGACAGACAGACACCCACACACACACTCCACTCCCTTTTATTATACACATATGATTAGTGTCACATATGTATACAATCAGATATTAATTCAACATATTGTACACACCCTCCCCGCCCTGCACCCCCCCCCCTCTCTCTATCTCTGTCTCTCTCTCTCTCTCTCCCCCCTCTGTCCTCTTTCTCCCTTTTCTCCTTTCTGCATGTCTAACTCGCCTATGTCTGTGTGTGTTATACTTCTACTGTTATTATACACATATGATTATTGTCACATATGTATACTATCAGATATTAATTCAACATATTGTACCACAATTGCTAGAATTATAATTTTAATATTATTGCTTTCATTAATGTTGTTGTAAGCTACTGTCATGATCATCTCTCCTGCATCTCTCTCTGTCTCCCCTTGTCCTGAGGATAGAGGGATGTTGTATGCTGTAAAGCCATGTGAGGCAAATTGTGATTTGTGATATTGATTGATTGATTGATCGATATTTGTTTCTTAACTCAACAGCATTCAGTGACAGTATTTCAGTTACAGATGTAGTAAATTTAAAGACTCTGCAATGTTGCACCATTGCTCACTCAGAAATATTAACAAATAATTTGCAATATTAGGCTATAGGAATTATGTTCCATCAGTGTGACTAATAACATCATTGACAGAGATTATTAGTCATTGATAGTACGTCTTTGAAGCGTCATAAAGATTTTTAAAATGTAAACAATAAGACCTACATATTATGAGCATTAAACATTTCAGAGCTGATCTGACAGACTGACAGTCTGGTCCTTGTGCACAGTGTTATTAAAACAAATAAATATAAAAACGACAGAGGTTTGATTTGATCATCACACATGTCAAAGTTTCATTAGGTCACATGGCTTATGTCTACAAATTGCAAAATATATGCTCACACCACCTTCATAAGAACCCTTTACAGTTTTTAAAAATGAGTTTGACTTATGATTCTGGCTATTGTGGTACAACATGTGGGAAGTATATATTAATATCTGATGGTATACATATGACAATAATCATATGTGTGTAATAACAGGAGAAGTATGGCACACACAGACAGACACGGACACACACAGAGACACACACACTCTATCTATCCACTTTCTTTCGCTCTCCTCTCTGCATGTTGAGAACTCGCCGTCTATGTCTGTCTGTCTGTGTGTGTCATACTTCTAGTGTTATTATACACATATTATTAGTGTCACATATGTATACAATCAGATTTTAATTCAACATTTGTAGGTCTTAGTATATATTTGTGTCTGTTTGCTGCACTTAGATCCTCAAAGCAGCCAGTACACATCACTCAAGCTTTCACTAGGTCACATGATTTCAAATGAATATGGATGTGTTGTTTGATCATCACACATGTCAAAGTTTCATTAGGTCACATGGCTTGTGTCTACAAGTTTCAAATTATAAGCTCACACCACCTTCATAAGAACCTTGCATTTTTAACCCTGCGGGCCCCCTTCTAAAAAATCACACCTGTCCCCTTCGGAACGGTGTGAACAACAGAAAAATATTAAATATTAACATATTTCTCTACATTTTTTTGCTTAAATCTTTTAAGCAACTTGTTCTCAGATTATGCATATCTAATATTCATTCCTTTTGAGGATTTTCACAATATATTTGCCATTTTATTTACATGAAGTCACTGTTACTTTAATGAAAAACATGAATTAAGATTAACTATATAATACATGTTGGATGGATTTTTTATTTTATTTATCACAGTCTGTGATATGTGATTGATACATAATAACACCAATTTTGAAGCATTAGCATTTTGGGGTGCAGTTTTTATTTTTCAATAAAAATAGACACTGTTCCCCTTCAGGACTTTTTTTGTCTTTGTTGAAAAACAACCATAAAAATATTAATTTTTTTTTTTTGATTTTTAACTCCTAGTCAGAGTATACATACCAAATATTCATTGTGGGTGTATGTATGAGAGAGAAAGACAGGGAGAGAGAGATAGACAGAGAGAGAGAGACAGAGAGAGAGAGAGAGAGAGAGAGAGAGAGAGAGAGAGAGAGAGAGAGAGAGAGAGAGAGAGACAGAGAGAGAGAGAGAGACATGGAGAAAAAAAATAATGTAACCTTCGAGCAACCTGCAGCTCATAATTTGCAAATTTTAGCGACACAATAACACTCACACACACACACAAACATTCCACTCCCTCTCCCCCCTCTCTCTCTCTGTCTCTCTTTCTCCCCCCTCTCTCCTCTCTCTCCCTTCTCTCCCTCTCTGCTTGTCACTAACTGCCGTACTGCATATCAGTAACTCGGCCTCTTCTCCAGAGCCTTTGTGTTCCACTGTCTTGCAGGTTAACTTCTATCACAGCGGTGCCTGGATAGTGTGGTGTGTGTGGTTGTGTTTCTGCAGTGGTGTCAAATGCGTCCTGCTGATTCTGTTATCATTAGTCATTAGTCAAACTGAACTTGAAGTGCCTGTGCTGTCACCTAAGTACGTGGTCATTAATTAGCATAACAATGGCTTCACTCTGACAGACACAGGCCTGTGTGTGTTTGTGTGTGTGTGTTGTTTGATCATCGCACATGTCAAAGTTTCATTAGGTCACATGGCTTAGGTCTGCAACTTGAGCTGGGGGACGACGGCGGGGGGCCGAGGTCCCTCCCAACGCTGCTTGCAGCTTTAATTATTAGGGACCGAGCCCTAAGGCAGAGGACTGCTCACAGAGCAGTCCTCGCCGAAGGCGAGGACCCTATTGTTTTTGCTGTGTTTATTATTATTCTTTATTCTTTCTTCCGCCGCCTCTTTGAACTGGAATTTGACCCCCTAAACATGCTCAAAAACTCACCAAAATTGGCACGCACATCAGAACCGGTGAAAATTTTTATAAAATGGTGACATTAACCCCTAAAGTGCCAAAATGGGCTCTCTAGCGCCACCTAGGCAGCACAAAAATGGCCGCCACGGCCTGTAGGAACGTCGAGAAACATGAAACCAAAAGTGGCGTGTTCGTTTCATCAAGACCTAAAAATCACGCGCTGACACCCTGACCTAAATCCAACAGGAAGTGACATATTTGCCCTTTCAAAGTAAGATTTTGCCTTAAAACTGCCTTTCCTAAAAATCATCTTCTCATACAGCGTTTATCTTATCGACTTCAAACTTGCACAGATTACAGATCAACTCCTTCTAATCAAAAGTTGTGCGTAACTTTTTCATTACTCGCGCTTGGATTTTGTGGCCTCCATAAGGTGAGATGTCAGAAAACGCCCTGACGATCTTCCAAAGCTGTCCCATAGGAAATGAATGGCAGGGGGGAGAAAGAGACCAATCTTCGGGCTTTTTCTAGCATTTACAGCGTCTCCATACTTTGTGCTACAGACTCCATTCCAACTCTCAAATGTTGCCACAGGTCTCATCTATTCACTCATGTTTTCATCTTTTCATATCTTTTACCGTTTTGATCTGTGCCTCTAAAGTACCATGAGCAAAAGTGGAGAAATTCTCACTTTACAATGGGTGTGTATTGCATGGAATGCTGTGAGCTAGAGTGAGAGGGCTCTAAAATCGTCTAAAACTTTTGTCTTTAACTCGCTGCCATGGCCACAATTTTCACTGTACAGACACAATTTATACCACAAAACGTAGGAAAATTTGTCCTGCTCAGATATGTTGACATGGAATCTCTCACACGTACACATTTTTGCTGAGTGGCTCCAAAGCGAAGGGAGCGCCCATTATTTTCTCATTCACTCCCATGTAAACTCAGAGGAGAAATTTCTGGAAACAGCTTAGGTGCAACACATTTTAAACTCGCTCCCCTGACCACATTTTTGACTCGAGAAATATAAAACGCGACACGTGCGTTCACGAGAAGTGGCTGTCTCTCAAAATCACTTTATTTTCTTGCTTGGACCAACGGTTTGGGCATGCGAAGCATTTGTTCGAGGAGTTAAAACCCATTATAAACAGCCTTTGGTGAGCTGCTCTCCTTAGCTGTCTGTGTGTGCCACAGGTGCTGACAAGTCATTAATCGCCATGACAACGGCTGCACACACACACACATAACCACACGGCTCTCTCTGTCTGTGTGTCTCACAATCTATAAAGGACAGATTACAGCAGCAGAAACTTCATTTGAAACAGCAAATACACATTACCACTACAGTGCCAAAATGGGCTCTCTAGCGCCACCTAGACACACTAAAATGGCCACTACAGCCCGTAGGGATGTCGTATCAAGATCAAACCAAAACTGGTGTGTTTGACTTACAAATCACGCATTGACACCCAGGACCTGATTCCAACAGGAAGTGAGCTGTTTGACCTTTCAAAGTAAGATTTCGCCTCAAACGTGGTCTCAAGAAAACACATCTCCTCCTACACTGTTTATTTTATCAGTTTTAAAGATGCACACATGCCACCTCCACTGCTACTAAACAGATCTTCTGTATAACTTTATCTCTCTCATCATCACATTATTTTCATGATTGGACCAACAGTTTGGACCAACATTTACACAGTAGATTTATTTTGTTTTGTCTTGTTTTTGTCGTCTCTTCCTCAAAATAAAGGAAGAGGAATCTGATGGGAAGAAATTCGCTCATCTAATTTGCATAATGTGACATCACTTGTACATACCTACAGCTACAGAAAGCATTCAAACATCAAACCCTTCAGCTCTGTAAGGATTTTCTGATGTTTGTGGCAATATGTTTGATATTTCTAAATAATTCACAGTGACAACATATGCTGGGGGCGGAAACGGGCGCGAGTGCGAGGTCCCGCCAAACGCTGCTTGCAGCTTTAATTAGGGACCGAGCCCTAAGGCAGAGGACTGCTCACAGAGCAGTCCTCGCCAAAGGCGAGGACCCTATTGTTTTTGCTGTGTTTATTATTATTCTTTATTCTTTATTCTTTCTTCCGCCGCCTCTTTGAACTGGAATTTGACCCCCTAAACATGCTCAAAAACTCACCAAAATTGGCACGCACATCAGAACCGCTGAAAAATTTTATAAAATGGTGACATTAACCCCTAAAGTGCCAAAATGGGCTCTCTAGCGCCACCTAGGCACACAAAAATGGCCGCCACGGCCTGTAGGAACGTCGTAGAAACATGAAACCAAAAGTGGCGTGTTCGTTTCATCAAGACCTAAAAATCACGCGCTGACACCCCTGACCTAAATCCAACAGGAAGTGACATATTTGCCCTTTCAAAGTAAGATTTTGCCTTAAAACTGCCTTTCCTAAATAATCATCTTCTCATACAGCGTTTATCCTATCGACTTCAAACTTGCACAGAGTACAGATCAACTCCTTCTAATCAAAAGTTGTGCGTAACTTTTTCATTACTCGCCCGTTTGGATTTTTGTGGCCTCCATAAGGTGAGATGTCAGAAAAAGCGTCCTGACGATCTTGAAAGCTGTCCCATAGGAAATGAATGGCAGCGGGGAGAAAGAGACCAATCTTGGGCTTTTCTAGCATTTACAGCGTCTCCATACTTTGTGCTACAGACTCCATTCCAACTCTCAAATGTTGCCACAGGTCTCATCTATTCACTCATGTTTTCATCTTTTTCATATCTTTTACCGTTTTTGATCTGTGCCTCTCAAAGTACCATGAGCAAAAGTGGAGAAATTCTCACTTTACAATGGGTGTGTATTGCATGGAATGCTGTGAGCTAGAGTGGAGAGGGCTCTAAAAATCGTCTAAAACTTTTGTCTTTAACTCGCTGCCATGGCCACAATTTTCACTGTACAGACACAATTTATACCACAAATGTAGGAAAATTTGTCCTGCTCGCAGATATGTTGACATGGAATCTCTCACACGTACACATTTTTGCTGAGTGGCTCCAAAGCGAAGGGAGCGCCGATTTTTCTCTCATTCACTCCCATGTAAACTCAGAGGAGAAATTTCTGGAAACAGCTTAGGTGCAACACATTTTAAACTCGCTCCCCTGACCACATTTTTGACTCGAGAAATATAAAACGCGACACGTGCGTTCACGAGAAGTGGCTGTCTCTCAAAATCACTTTATTTTCTTGCTTGGACCAACGGTTTGGGCATGCGAAGCATTTGTTCGAGGAGTTAAAACCCATTATAAACAGCCTTTGGTGAGCTGCTCTCCTTAGCTGTCTGTGTGTGCCACAGGTGCTGACAAGTCATTAATCGCCATGACAACGGCTGCACACACACACACACACACACACACACACACACACACACACACACACACACACACACACATAACCACACGGCTCTCTCTGTCTGTGTGTCTCACAATCTATAAAGGACAGATTACAGCAGCAGAAACTTCATTTGAAACAGCAAATACACATTATTAACCCCTACAGTGCCAAAATGGGCTCTCTAGCGCCACCTAGACACACTAAAATGGCCACTACAGCCCGTAGGGATGTCGTATCAAGATCAAACCAAAACTGGTGTGTTTGACTTACAAATCACGCATTGACACCCAGGACCTGATTCCAACAGGAAGTGAGCTGTTTGACCTTTCAAAGTAAGATTTCGCCTCAAACGTGGTCTCAAGAAAACACATCTCCTCCTACACTGTTTATTTTATCAGTTTTAAAGATGCACACATGCCACCTCAACTGCTACTAAAGAGATCTTCTGTATAACTTTATCTCTCATCATCACATTATTTTCATGATTGGACCAACAGTTTGGACCAACATTTACACAGTAGATTTATTTTGTTTTGTGTTATTTTTGTCGTCTCTTCCTCAAAATAAAGGAAGAGGAATCTGATGGGAAGAAATTCGCTCATCTAATTTGCATAATGTGACATCACTTGTACATACCTACAGCTACAGAAAGCATTCAAACATCAAAACGTTCAGCTCTGTAAGGATTTTCTGATGTTTGTGGCAATATGTTTGATATTTCTAAATAATTCACAGTGACGAAATGGGCTGGGGGCGGAAATGGGCGCGAGTGCGAGGTCCCGCCAAATGCTGCTTGCAGCTTTAATTATTATTATTATTATTATTTCTTTCTTCCGCCGCCTCTTTGAACTGGAATTTGACCCCCTAAACATGCTCAAAAACTCACCAAAATTGGCACGCACATCAGAACCGCTGAAAAATTTTATAAAATGGTGACATTAACCCCTAAAGTGCCAAAATGGGCTCTCTAGCGCCACCTAAGCACACAAAAATGGCCGCCACGGCCCGTAGGAATGTCGTAGAAACATGAAACCAAAAGTGGCGTGTTCGTTTCATCAAGACCTAAAAATCACGCGCTGACACCCCTGACCTAAATCCAACAGGAAGTGACGTATTTGCCCTTTCAAAGTAAGATTTTGCCTTAAAACTGCCTTTCCTAAAAAAAATCATCTTCTCATACAGCGTTTATCCTATCGACTTCAAACTTGCACAGATTACATATCAACTCCTTCTAATCAAAAGTTGTGCGTAACTTTTTCATTACTCGCTTCGTTTGGATTTTGTGGCCTCCATAAGGTGAGATGTCAGAAAAATGTCCCGACGATCTTCGAAAGCTGTCCCATAGGAAATGAATGGCAGCAGGGGGGAGAAGGAGACCAATCTTCGGGCTTTTTCTAGCATTTACAGCGTCTCCATACTTTGTGCTACAGACTCCATTCCAACTCTCAAATGTTGCCACAGGTCTCATCTATTCACTCATGTTTTCATCTTTTTCATATCTTTTATCATTTTTGATCTGTGCCTCTCAAAGTACCATGAGCAAAAGTGGAGAAATTCTCAGTTTACAATGGGTGTGTATTGCACGGAATGCTGTGAGCTAGAGTGGAGAGGGCTCTAAAAATCGTCTAAAACTTTTGTCTTTAACTGCCATGGCCACAATTTTCACTGTACAGACACAATTTATACCACAAACGTAGGAAAATTTGTCCTGCTCAGATATGTTGACATGGAATCTCTCACACGTACACATTTTTGCTGAGTGGCTCCAAAGCGAAGGGAGCGCCCATTATTTTCTCATTCACTCCCATGTAAACTCAGAGGAGAAATTTCTGGAAACAGCTTAGGTGCAACACATTTTAAACTCGCTCCCCTGACCACATTTTTGACTCGAGAAATATAAAACGCGGCACGTGCATTCACGAGAAGTGGCTGTCTCTCAAAATCACTTTATTTTCTTGATTGGACCAACGGTTTGGGTATGGGAAGGACTTGTTTGAGGAGTTAAAACCCATTATAAACAGCCTTTGGTGAGCTGCTCTCCTGAGCTGTGTGTGTGTGCCACAGGTGCAGACAAGTCATTAATCGCCATGACAACGGCTGCACACACACACACACACACACACACACACACACACACACACACACACACACACAGCCACACGGCTCTCTCTGTCTGTCTCACAATCTTTAAAGGACAGATTACAGCAGCAGAAACTTCATTTGAAACAGCAATACACATTTTTAACCCCTACAGTGCCAAAATGGGCTCTCTAGCGCCACCTAGACGCACTAAAATGGCCACTACAGCCCGTAGGAATGTCGTATCAAGATCAAACCAAAACTGGTGTGTTTGACTTACAAATCACGCATTGACACCCATGACCATCTAATTTGCATATTGTGGCATCACCAGCAGGCAGCCATATTGGATTTCATAAATCTCAGTCAAAGAACATTTTGAACAGATTTACACAGTAGATTTATTTTGTTTTGTGTTGTTTTTGTCATGTCTTGAAGGAAGAGGAATCTGATGGGAATAAATTCGCCCATCTAATTTTTCATGATTGGACCAACGGTTTGGGAATGGGAAGAACTTGTTCGAGGAGTTAAATCTCCACTAAAAGAGGTGTCTGTCTCTCTCTGCTCTTCTGCCAGGTGCGCTTACTTAATTACCATGGCAACCGCTGTCACACACAAACTCACAGAAACATGATGTCTGTGCGTGTGTCTACATCTTACATTCAGACATGACAGGGGCAGCATCTCCATTTTAACCCTTTAGGTGCCAGAGTTAATTGAGGAAAATATTCCATTTTCATTTCAACATTTCAAAAGGCTGTGGCTTTAAAGTGGTGACAGATAAAGGCATACTGTAAATGAGAAAACTATTCATCATGACCCAAAGTTAGTCATGGGAGTAAATTAACTCATCTAATTTGCATGTTGTTACGTCACTAGGCAGTGCCCATATTGGATTTCATACATATCAGTAAATCAGCATATTTACGCATTTCTTTTGTTTTTTGCTGTTTTTGTTGTCTGTTCCTCAAAATAAAGAGGACCCTGCTAGGCATAAATTGATTCATCTAATGTGCATATTGTGACATCACTTGTCACTTTGTGGCAATATGTGTGATCTTTCTAATTAATTCGCTGGAGGCCGAAACGGGCAAGATGGGAAGAAATTTGCCCATCTAATTTGCATAATGTGACATCACTTGTACATACCTACAGCTACAGAAAGCATTCAAACATCATAATGTTCAGCTCTGTAAGGATTTTCTGATGTTTGTGGCAATATGTTTGATATTTCTAAATAATTCACAGTGACGACATAAGCTGGAGGCGGAAACGGGCGCGAGTGCGAGGTCCCGCCAAACGCTGCTTGCAGCTTTAATTAGGGACCGAGCCTAGAGGCAGAGGACTGCTCAAGGAGCAGTCCTCGCCAAAGGCGAGGACACTATTGTTTTTGCTCCGTTTATTCTTTATTATTATTAGGGACCGAGCCTAGAGGCAGAGGACTGCTCAAGAAGCAGTCCTCGCCAAAGGCGAGGACCCTCTTGTTTTTGCTGCGTGCGTTTATAAGTGACCGGGCCCAACACCAGTGGACTACTCACAAAGCAGTCCTGGCCAAAGGCGAGGACCCCCCCTATACTTTTTGCCGCGTTTATTCTCACTGACCACTATTCACAACAGCTAACACTCAACTCATTCCACCTGTAATACATGATTGGTTTCACCTAAAATCTCTACACAATAATCATAACATACTAAAAACATTTCCACACAATACACTCAAATCTCCCTACAATACACAATCTTCACACAATGGAGTGGGACAGACTCTACACTAACACAACTTCACGTGCGTGCAAACCTACACAATTTCAACACAACAACAAACTACAAGTCAGTTTCCTCTGAAAACTCTACAGATAAACACAATGACAACAATAATAACACCACCACTACCTACATTTGCACTGGGACTTTGTATGAGTCACATGAAGCTACACAAACCAACCTGATCTAATCCACATCTAAACACTACGCATCCACCTCTACATCCTGAAAGTCCTCAAACAACCTGTCTAAGTCCTCTAGCTCACCTTGATCATCTCTCACACTAAAACTACACAGAATACCTTCATGATCACTGAAGTATGTTGGCATCACTGCACATTCCACATCATACTGTGCTGTTTTAACATAAACGTGATCAATTAATGTCCCCTTTTCTGTTGTCTCCTGTGTTACATGCTGATGAAATCCTTTTGCCCCATGAATTTACAAATTGATGATTTTTTCAAAACATTCTCATTAAAATCTCCCATCACTACAACTGTGTCACTAATTGGATTCAACCAATCAAGTAATTTCCCCAGATTTTGTTTAAATAAAGACTTTGGATAACATGGTGGATGATAAATTACTGCCATCAGAATGTTAAATTTGCTACACAGGCACACCAAACACTCCAGATTCAAATCGGGTGCCTGCAGGATGCTACAGTCCAAATTGCCTACACTGTACAAACCAACTCCACCATGTTCTAGATCCTGGAGCTCTAATAATTTGGGGTTACTGCTGCTGTAACACAAACCTCGGACGACTGTGGAAAGCATATCCATCAATTTGGACACTGTCTAACGAGGACTGTGCAGTGAGCCACGTTTCTGTGACAGCAATACAGTTAGGCTGTAAATGCTGTGTGCAAGACACCAAATCTGCCAGGTGGCGACTTAAATTTTGAACGTTCATTAAATACACAGAGAAACTTTGTGCACTTAATGAAGGTTTAGGCTGCTCAATTAAAAATGGGGGCATGCTGTCTAAGGCCTCCTTTATGGCATCCTTGCAGTAAATGGCCTTCTCTTTAAAATCCCTGATGATCAGTCCAGACAAAGCCCTAACACGACTCAAAGCTACATACGTCTGCCCAGGTGCAAACACCTTCTTCAAAGACACTACAGCCTCATCTACCGTTAATCCCTGCACTTTATGCACTGTACACGCCCACGCTAGCCTAAGAGGAAACTGAAATCGCAGACCACCTGCTTTAGTTGCCCTGTCCTCCTCGGGATCAATAGCAGTAGAATACCTGCATTCTACTGCCGCATGTGCACGTGTTTTCCTCCTCTGTGAGCCAATTTTCTCATCATCAAATCTGACATAAACTGTTTTAGGAAACTTCTCATCATCACCAAAATCTTACATAACATAACACGTGCGTTCCTTGCCAAACACAACCTATCCGGTAAACATGTGTCCGCATTACTATGATGCCCTGCTGTACATTCCAATTGGCCTGTTTTCCTGTTATGTTTGAAATCTTTGGCTTCTATCTTAACATAATCTGGACACATGGTAATCAACTGCATAAAATTATGCTCACTCACTTGGTTGGAAAAATATGCAAAGTAGAGCTCTCTTCCCCTGTCTCGCAAGCCTTTAATATTTCAACATCACTAGCTAACATGGGGGTGGCCTTTGAACGCACTCTCAACCTGTTCAGCAATGCTGCAAACACACTATCCTTCTGCCTAACTATGGTTGTCAACTCCACTATACTAAAACCACACCACAGGTCCACACCAAGCGGACAGCTATACAGAGGCTTCCCTTTAACGGGAGGCAACTGATAGAAGTCTCCAACAGCTATCACACTGACATTACCAAATGGGGAAAAGTCGCCCGTCTGCTTCACCTGCCTTAACCTACCATGAACATATGCCAACAGGTTGTGATCAACCATACTGATTTCATCTATGATTACAATTTGGAGGTGACTAAATTTAGCTCTCAAAGAGTTTAGTTTGTCCTCACCCAAAGGGATGTAAGGCAAACTGGCATGTGTGCCAATACTGAATGTGTGATGAATTGTTGCTGCATTTAAATTGTATGCAGCTATGCCTGTAGGTGCGGTTAACAAAACACAAATATCGTCTGGTTGATCACAAAGTGTGGACAACAACCTCCTGCCTCATACTGAATAGCCCTAATTAAATGACTTTTCCCCGTCCCTGCACCACCTGTCACAAACACATGCAGAGGTTCTGGGTTTTTACCCATCACCTTCTGCAAACACCACTGTCTGACCTTATAAAACACAGCCATCTGTGTCTCATTCAGAGACCTAACTAAAGCTAAGCCCTCACTTCTACACATCACATTCCTCTTCCTCTCCAACTGCGCTACCTGTCTACTACCAACAACCAAATCTGGCACATTCTCCAGACGTTCTTGTAACTGCTCCTCTACTATCTCAGATCCCTGCTGCTGCCTTCTCTCCTCTAAACACTCAAGGCGTTCAACTTCCTGTTCAGGACACAGCTCCCCCCAAGCATCCTCCTCATCTACACCATGCTGCTCTGCAATCTCCTGCGCACGCTCTAAATCTGGATTATCTACATCAAACACAGCTCTATTATCCTTCACCACGTCCTTAACCGCATGTACTGACCCGTCACTAAATGTCACACTTCCTTCCTCATGGAACTGTTCAAACAGCTCAAAAATTTCAAAGAAAATGCAACTCTGGATGTTTTTCCAAACTAATGCGCATGTACCGAACAACCGCAAACTGAGTATGTGTTCTCCTCAAAATGAAGCCCAAATCATTTTTCAATCGAATCATGTCCGGAGACTTTTCGTTTTTGGAAAGAACACGATACTCCGACGCAAATGTCGCCATACACATATTTTCAAACACATCACCGTCGGGCCTGTTCCTATATCTATCCACGAAGCTCGTCATCCACATATCTTCTGTGCTATGATCGTGTGCAGATGCTCTCTGCCTCAAAACACTGAGGGGTAAACTCATCTTCACTATGTTATTCCCTGTCGGCACAAACACAACCTTCCTAGAGCACCCCTTCAAATCCAAGTTCGTTAACCTATACACTGCCTCCTGAGCACTAACGTCCCTATTATCCAAATACACACTATCCAACTTCTTCAACGCGTCTTTAGCTGAGACATTTGCTTGGTTTTTGGCTTCTTTTTGGGCATTACTCAATAACAGGCCAATTTCTCTCTCTGCTTTTGTAATATACGATATTATATACACAACAACTGCATACACATCAGTTACAAACTCACATCAATATTAGCGTTCCAACACTTCAACAACTGCTTGCTATACTGATTGACCCAAACTTCATTTACTCCTCTCTTATAAACTACCGTGGTCTTGTTTTGCATTTTCCTATATGCCATTTCAAAAATCTCCTGATTAATGCCCACACTCATAAATAACTCCTCTACACTACCAAACGACTCACTTTCCACTGCTTTCTTAACGGATTCCAATATGGACTTCACAATCTCTACTCTCATCTTGTTACTCCTGTCAAAACACCTACAGACTGGTTTGTCTTCTGACTGAGGATCCTCCCCTGTCTTCTCTGCCTCCTTCTTGTCACATGTGCATTTTATTTCTTCTATTTTACAAATAAATGTACGCTCAGACACAGGTTTTGAGAAATTGAAACGACATACAGTCTTCTTTTTCCTGCATGACTTTGAATGTCATTTGGAATGTGTTTGCACTGATGACACAATGTCCAATAATGCGTCATCATCTGAGGGTAACTCGCACGATACGTACTTATCAATAATTCTACAACCTCCTTGTCTGTATTCTTATCAATTTGTCCAAAACAAACAGTGAACATGAGGAGAACCGCGCTGCTGAAACTCGACTCTATAAAAATAATCTATGATTTTGCCAATTGGTTGAGCAGGAGACATGAGAACCTCGTTCAGAAAACAATGCCATCTGTAATCAAACATCCTCGCTGCTGTAACTGGGTTACCACGCAACAACTGACACCTGTCTGCCCACTCCAAATCCTCTACCATCTGCGTTCTGCCTTCCTGCTTCAGGATGCTGGTCAGGAGATTCTGCCAGCGCAGATCTGCAGACGAAAACGAGCAAAACCATGTCGGAATCCCTAACTGACGCTCACACGCCAAGACGTCCTTCTGCACGGACATCCAAAATGCAGGGGTCCCACGAAGAGGCTTTAAAAACCGAAATCCATCATCAAACTGCAACAACTGCTTCAGAGACTCCTCATCCTTCAGCATACTCTGACTAATCCTTTGAGACCTCTGACCTCCCTTACCTTTACGCAACGCTACAGAAACACTCGACATCACCTGATCAACCTCTGACATGTACTGAGCAAAGATATGTACTCTACATTATGTGCAAAACGACCATCACAGTGCATAATCCTATTGTTGAAATAACGCGACAGACTCAACTGATAACACCGACTGTCATGGAAGGTCTTCTGACCCAGAGGAAACAATACAGGGAAACTCTTTGCTTCATTACTCCGGTCAGAAAGCATCCTAACTGGACTATTTCCCTCTGCAGGCGCTATATTCACAATATCATCAAAATACTGATCTAATGCTTCCTGACCAATATCAACAGGCATAAGACAAGTGTCCTGAAACATGCAGTGCTGCTGCCTGTCATGTAACATTTCATCTTGTACTATTGTCTGCTGATTCTGCTAAATCATCAACCTCAGCCTTTTCTACAACCTGACCAACAACCTCACTTCCTGTACCAGCTTCCTCACTTCCTCTAACAGCTTCATCCTCACTAGCTGATCCAGCCTCTTCCCTGTCCCCATCTTATTGCCTGCAAAACTCATTAATCCACTCCTCATTAAACTCTATGTCTCTATAATGAATATTGGTCCTCTTTAAATACTCCAGCGCCTGTCTTACATGCAACGGATCCACAAACTGGTACTCGTAATGTCCCTTATATGTCAACTTGCGCTTTAACTTCACCTGCACCAAAGACCCTTCCATACTCGAACGCGGCAACACATTACTAGTTTGCGTAATGTTGGCGGGAACACAGGTCACTGGACCATGTACTCCATTTTGCCCCCCTTTAGGCAATGCCAACATTTTCATAAAAGGAATATGCAAGGCTATCAAATGCTGTTCTAAACTATTGACACATCCCAGTTCTGGTGGAACGGGATCAACATCCAAGTTATTACTCCAACATTCAGCTGGCATCTGACCTGCACTAATCTTACGATGACACGTATGACAAATCCACAGCTGACCTCTACACAACACCAACTGACAAGGCACAACACACTGATCGTTACATCTATGCAAATACTTCTCACTAATGCACTGTTCTGCAATACCCGCTGTAGCTAAACTTGTACCATACACTTCCCTTACACAGCTCTGCACCTGATTTCTAAACAACAACCTATGACACACACAACACACAAAATCTGGACCATCCCTGACCTTTTCCAAAAACTGCTCCATAACAAAACCAAAGTCGACTGACTTCTCCATCCTCTGCTTCCTACTCAACCTGACGCTATCCATAACTCTCTGTCTGTGCTGGGTGTCTTGTCTATATTTACTAACACTCATCATTTTCACCCTCTGTCTGTGCTGGATGTCTTTTCTATATTTACTAACACTCAGCGCTTTAACTTTCTCCCTGTGCTTGATGCTTTCTCTATACTTCGCCATACTCTTAGCTTTACTGATCTCTTTAACCATCTGCCTGTGCTGGATGTCTTTTCTATATTTACTAACACTCAACGCTTTAACTTTCTCCCTGTGCTCAATACTTTCTCTATACTTAACTATACTCTTAGCTTTACTAATAGTTTTAATCCTCTGCCTGTACTGGATGTTCTCTGTATATTTACTAACCTTCCTCGCTTTAACACTTTCTCTATACAATACATTCTCCTGATACATCTTCATAAATTTTACTTTACGTCTCCCTAAGCAACCTACTCATTTTCTCCTGTGTCCCTTTTTTCTGCCTCAAATACTTTGATTTTACAGGTTTACAACCTACCCCTTCAGACCCTACACATTCATTACATCCAACGGCTAACTTCTCACTATCCACAACATCTGTCACTCTCGACCTAATGCTATAACCTGACACATCACTAAGTTTACAGTAACTATAACAAATCTGCAGTCCAGGCTTATGCACACAAACAGTGTTCTCAAAATGCTGTCCCATGACATTCTCTACATAAATACACTCTGCTGACAAACACGTAGTGTTACACTTGTACTTCAACCAACGTCCATCATAAAAAGTACGCACACTAACTCCTAACCAATCTGCTGTGACCTGGATTTCTACCTCTGTAGCCCAACTGTTCACATTTCTCATCCTGGACTGCTGAAGATACTCTGAAACAGATGAATACTCACTTCTCAGAAGACTTGCATACTTATCTGCATTTCTTTCTAACTCCTTACAAACAGCTAACCTAATCTTGCGATGGTGCTTTTGTGAGCCACTCACAGCCTGAGCGATGGCTCTGAAGAAGCAGTTACTATCAGCCACAATCCTCTCATTTAAACATGGGACCCCTAACAGCCCCACCTCTGTGGACACCGAACCACTGACCTTCCCAAAGTCTATATTCAACTTGCTACACAAAGCTTTACAGACATCTACACTAAGAGGTTGGAAGAGCAGCTCCTCATTTACCGCAGCACTAACAAATTCTACATCTGCATTAACCTCACTAACATCAAATGTCTTTAATTTCTTCAACACACTAGTGCGAGAAGAAATTTTACGCTTTCTACCATCACTAACTGTTGACTCTGCCGCTGAACCACTGCTCACCTGACTGGCTAAAGTCACAACAGAAATGCCAGACAGTGCTGGACTTACAGTTAGACTAAAACCACACTCAGACACACAATTGCCTGAGGTAATGTGTTTTACCCTCGCCTCAGAAACATCACTAGACTCTGCCACTGGAGCAGTACTCATCTCAGTAATACAGCTCTCCATAGAAACACAAGACAGCATTGGGCTTGCACCCTCACTGACACTAACGCCACACAGCTCAAAGAGCTTCTGCCTAGAACTGAGACTGTCTGCCAAACAACAGACGTATCCATAGAGATCATCCAGACAATCAAACTGCAACACCACACTTTTACCATCACTATGCACTAACCCAATGTCACAACGCGAGTGACTGTCTACCACAGCAAACCGTCCATCCTCACAAATGATGACAGAACTACTCCCACAAATTGTCATAATACATGTACTATACTGACTGAAGATCCTCTCCAGTCCATTTCTCATACTAATGAACACACCACTTTCGATGTGTTCACCCTCAGTCACGCCTACTTCACCCAACACTGTGTCACCGTGGCTAAAGCTGAACAACTGCTCCCCTATCTCAAACTGCTTTGGCAAATCTCCAACAGACAGCAGATTTGATTCGTGGCTAAAAATGTTCAGGTCAAGCAAACTAGCGTACAACTCATCACCTCATCACCGCTTTCGTCCTCTGCGCGTTGTGGCAACACCTCTGGGCTGACGCTTCACACGGAAGGTCTATAGGAAGGAAAACAAACCTCTTTAAAAACTGTCTTCCCGTTTTGACCTCTACAGTATTGACGCAATGTGTGAACAGCTTACCTGCCCAGCTGGCGGATCAGCAGGGCAGCCAGAGCCAGAAGAAGGGGAAACCTTCTCCATGGCGTCCAACATGCCACTGCTGAACCACACAGGGTTGGACGGGATGACAGACTGTCCCACCGGAGATGTTCCAGCCTTACAAAACAAAAACAACAGAGTTGGTTAGATTTCATTTTTGGACAAAAAAAAACTTTGTACAACTTTAAGCCACAAATTGCCTTGAAGCAACATATTACCTTGCCCTGCTGTCCAAGTCAGTGTGACGTGGCACAGGAACGTGCCCCGTCACGACCAGAGTGGGGGACACCCGGCCACCCGGCAATCTCCGGGGAGACACCGGGGGCGCGGGTGGAGGGGGTGCCAGCTGGAGATAGGCCACGTTCCACAGCAGCTGCACCAGAATGGGCATGCCATTGGAGTCACTGAGGTGCACCTGAAAACAGTTTAACACAACCAACATGTCACTCCAAATACATGAAACTCCACCACGTCTTATATCACACCAACAAAGTATCCTGTACTTGCGCCATCATGGCACCACAGCTCCAACCGATGGACTGGGAAGTGCGCCGTCACAGACATGTAGGGGAGACCTGACACACATGACAGAAACATAATCAATCCTTCTAATATTTACACTTGTATAAATTCTGTTGAATTACACCAATTATAACTGATGACCACAAATCTAACGTACCCATGCGTGCTGCGACACAGTGGTATTCCTGATGCAGCTGCTCTTGGAAGCCAAGGTCCATGGTCAGACGGGGAGGGAAGTCCAACACAAAGACCTAGAAACAACCATTTCTTCATTAATTCCCTTAAACAAGCACATAACACAACCGTCTGTTCACAACTACCAAATAAATACTGATAACAGTGAAAAATAAATAAATAAATACATAAAACACACCTTGGGCCAGCGGCTGCAGATGGTGGTCAGGAGCGCACCGAAGTCCAACGCCACCTCACTGATGGTCCTGCTGGCAGTGAGGTTGTTGCTCGGGGCGAGCACACACACGGCATCCGGGGTCCACGGAACAGCAGCACACAGCACCTCCGTCCTCAGCTCCCTGGCGTCTGCACCTGGAACAGACAGAAAACCAAAAGACAGACAGCCCTCCGGGATGGCCACGAACCCATCCACGATGGCGCGCAGGTGGGAGTCTCCAATGACAAACACGTGCTGCGACAACAGAGACATTGCTTTAGAACACAACCAGGCGTGACACCATGCAACCATCACTGTCTTTATGAATAAGACAGAAATCATACCTGCTTCTCCGGATGCTGAGCTGGAGTGACCAACTTGAAGCTGCGCTGGGTCAGCTCCGAAGTTGGCCATCTCTGCACATGATGGCGGTAACCAGTACCGCGCCCTGTTCAGGCAAATCAAAATTCAACAATGTCAACACACGTTTTACACATCTTTAAATTACATATTATTTGTACCATTGAAACATGTTTTAAAAAAAAAAACAAAAAAAAAAACTATGTGATACATACGAGCACGAAACTCGGGGACAGGTGGCAGGGGGGTCCAAGTCTGCACCGTCGCCATCCTCCTCTTCATGGCCTGGGCATGCCGGTGGGACTTGGCACGGGGCATCTAAAAAAGACACAAACAACCAAAACAAAATAATTAAACATTCACAAAGAAATCATACAAATCACTCTGACTGTATGCTAATCATACTCAAAAGCCACACTACTCTGGCCTCAGCCTTCAAATACTTACATACCTCAACTTACCTTGGAAGCACACACAGAGTACACAGACACCTACTAAAATAATCAAGAGTGTGTGTGTGTGTGTGTGTGTGTCAATATGTGTATGCGTGTGTATGTACGGAATCAGAAATGTGTTGATCAGTTGGTTATGTGTGTTCAAAATTGAATGAATGTACCTGTGTGTAGTGTACAAGTTCTGGATCAGAGGATCACAGATGTAGTGCAGATCGCAGGTCAATCGCAGTTGTCAAAGGAAGAGGGTAGCAGATCACACTGTCAAGTGAGAGGGCTATCTGTAGATTAAAGAAAAAGCATTGCTTTATTTAACAATAAGTGTGATGTAGAAAATCAGTACAATTCAATGCCTGCTAGAGACAATGATGTAATAACATACCTATAAGATTTAAATCAACAGCATTTCTCTCTACATATCCTGGATAAACTGCTGCTGTATAATTTGTTTTAATATATTTTTTTAAATGTCTAACATGGTAAAATGGCCAACACAGTCATCCATTTTAAGAGATCTTACATTTAAACAATATGCTCATCTAACACAACAGCATCCTTATTAAATACTGAAAGTAAAATGGCTGACACTACATTACAAATCTCTAAGCTACAGCCACACAGCTACACAGAGCTTTCATTTAAACAATGTGCTCAACTAACAAAAAAGCACTCATATTAAATACAATTAAACATATCACACAAATCAATCTACACCCCAACTGGGCTAAATAACATGAACAGAAACACAGACAAACACACACATACACTCCGTAATTTCAGTCTCAGCAGGACTGAACAGCATCACAACAATCAACTTAGCACATTACAGTCAAACTACAGTTGATGAACAACCGCTAAATGTAGGTCAAATATAGCTGTGTTCAATAACACTGCTTCCCATTAGCATCAGCAAAAATCCTGTTTGACCAAAAACCTTCAATAAATGCTTAAAATACATCACATGTATTGTGCTACATCTTATAGCCAATTTAATATTTGTTTAACTCAACCACTTGTACATCAGCCGTCAAGTTTATCACACAAAAGTTAGCTGTAGTTACCTGAAAAGCTAAAAAGGCTAACATCAAACACAATACACAGCTAACAGACATTAGCATAGGTACAAATCAAAATCCATCAATTAAAAATCCATCTCACATCCACTGCACTGCCTTTAAAATTTCACAGTATTTCTTTAAATCAACCATCTGTGCCTTAGCAATCGAGTTTACCACAGTAAAGTGAGCTACAGTTAGCAGCACAAAGTCATCACCTAAGCTAGCATGTGGCAACATGTTGTCATCGCAATACACACCACTAACAGACATGAGCATCAACATAAATCATGCTACTTCATCAAAATCCATCAACAAATGGTACAAATCCATCTCATATGCACAGCAATGCATTTTACATTTCACAGTATTTATTTTAATCAACCACTTGTGCATTAGGCGTCGAGTTTATCACACAAAAGTTAGCTGTAGTTGTCTGAAAAGCTAAAAAGGCTAACATCAACCATAATACACAGCTAACGGGCATTAGCATAAGTACAAATTAAAATCCATCATTAGAAATCCATCTCACATCCACTGCACTGCCTTTAAAATGTCACAAATCAACCACTTGTGCATTAGGCGTCGAGTTTATCAAACAAAAGTTAGCTATACTTATCTGACAAGCGAATTCACTCAAGCCAAACATCAAACGAAGCTAACAGCTAATGGACGTTAGCACACAAAGCCAAAACCATCAATATATGTTTCAAATGCATCGCTCCCATCCACTGCACTGCCTTCAACACTCACTAAGATATGTCCACATCAAGCAGCTGGGTCTTAGGAATCAGTAGAGTTAGCTACAGTAAATGTTAGCAGCAGAAAGTCATCATGCAACAAGCTGACACTAAGCTAGCATAAAGCTAACACGGCCACTTACCTCAGAGTCGAAGTGAAAACGCTGGCCAACGCCCTTTAGCGTGAGGCTTTTATAAGCTCGGATGATGAGCAATCATGCCGCAGGGAGGTCCAATCAGCTATCACTGCATGTAGGCACTTAATCCATGGAGTCTAATGTCAGCGTTCTGCGCAGGAACCCCTGATTGTTTTGCGGGGTTTTCCTCAGAAAAAAAGCACTCAGATGTAGTTGCAATTCATGACATAGATATACGTAGATGCCGCATTCAACGGCGCTCCTCATTGGAGTGATACGTCAACGCGACCGCCATCTTGCCCAGGCGGAGCCGCGCTGCCTAATGCATGTATTTCTATTGAGGCAGGAGACTATTTGTCATTAAAATCATCATTTCTGCCTGAATTCTCAACCGATTTTCATGCGGTTTGGTTTATTACAATCTTAAGACATGTAGTTATGTTACAGGATACTTGGTTAAATAAAAAATGCAGCTTTTCATACCAAAATATTTGATCTTATGTAGATAAAGTAAGAGTAATAGTTTTACAACACATTTAAACTAAACTTTCCCCATGTAATAAATATTATTTTTTCTTACTAGATGTACAATGCCCACCATGATGTCATTTACTTATTAATTTTTTAATAAATGTTTATTCACATTTTAAGTCACACAATGTGCAAAAAATAGTGTATCAGCAGGGTTGTGCCAAGCTGCAGTGTAGTTACACATTCTGATTAACAAATGTTGGTTTTGTACAAGTGAAAATAAATGACTTTGAGCTGCATGTTTACACAGAATTTTGCTTTTATCTCATATGTATAACACCATAGTGCTCATGGGAGCCTGGACACAGAACTGTTTACATTATTACATGTGTTAGATTATGTCATTATTTATACAGACACTATTTCAATCATTTTACAGCTGTGTTTGAGGTTAGATAGGTTTAACAGGTAAACCAAACTAACAGCAGAGTAGGTCAACTCAAACGTTCAGATTGAAGCTACAAAATGCCACAAACTACAAAACAACTGCCATAACTTGTGACTCAAGCGACCAGTTGTTGCAGCCATTTCAGTTGTAGAAGTTTGAGCTAAAAACGTCCATATTGTGATGGTTTATTTTCCAGTGCAGTTTGATAACGCCTGCACTTTAACGCTAAAAATCAAAACAAACAGCGCGGACAAGGAGACAGTCTTAAAACGGCTAATGGTAGCATTAGCCTCTAGCTTCAACCATCACATAGATCTACAGTTAGACCCTCGATTCAACAATGAAGGAAACAATGAAGCCTTTGAGCCACCAGCAGGCCAGCCAGCTGCTCCATAACAAGTTTGTTGTGGTTCTGGGAGACTCCATTCAGAGGTCTGTGTGCAAGGACCTTGCTATGCTGTTGCAGAAGGACAAATATCTCTCTGCAAGACAACTCAAGACCAAGGGTGAGGTGATCTTTGAACAGGACTGCCTGGTGGAATGACGTTGTCTAAGTCCAATGCACAATGGGATAGAGTACCGCAAGGTTCAGCAGTTTCAGTCCTCCAACCACTTGGTCCGCTTCTACTTTGTGACGCGCATCTACTCTCGCTACGTGCAGAGCATCCTAGAAGACTTCCGCCATGGCTTGAAACCAGATGTAGTCATTATCAACTCCTGTGTGTGGGATATTTCACGGAACTTGGAGTGAACGTTTGTAACCCATCGAGTGTGAAAGGAACACGCTGGGTTCCATATGTTCAGCGAGCCTTGCATGTTCTGCTCAAGCCATCCAAGACAGGGGATCTTGCTGAGGACAGTGGCCAGTATGCAGCAACACTGCAACACATGAAGCACCTTGCTGCCTCTGCTACCTCTGCTGATGTGCAAGGGAGGGTAAGAAAAGTAAACTATTTCATTTTTTTATTTCTATTATTTCACGTTTTAAATACTGTGTTCACAGACAAATTATTGTAAAAATAATTCAATTAAAATTCAGCTTAACTCTTAATTGCTTGCTCTTTAGGTCAAATGCTTCAGTGTGTTCAACCACGATGCCTGGACTGAAAGTTAAAACCAGCTGCTGGACTACAGCATTGAAGAGGTTGATGTCCTCCTGAAGCATTTTGGTGACATCCTTAAAAAGTGAGTAGATTAATTTAAACTCACACATTAAGGAGTTACTTACCCCAATAACTACCTCTCCTTATATTCACACTTCTCACTCCCCCAAATCACATTTTTTTTCATAGAGGAGGGTGCAACGCTAACAAAGTGCAGGAGGAGTGGCAGAATCTGAAGGTCCTTGTTGCCAGCACCTTCAGCAATAAGAGCTACCTAGCTCTGTGGCAGACTCTTCTGACAAAAGAGCCATACAAACATGAGGTATGTCAATAATAATATCTCTAGAATTAGTTTGATATTTTCAAACAGAAATTACATATAGTTGCTGTTTTACAGAACATCCTGCACTTGGTTGCAATCATGCTGCTGCTTCCAATCTCCTCTGCCCAGTGTGAGAGAGGTTTCTCCGCCCAGAATAGAATTAAAAATTCTGTCCGGAGCAGTCTTCATGTCTCAACCACAGAAGATCTCATGCAGATCAGCACTGAGGAAGGTCCATTGTTAACATTCGACCCAACAAATTCTGCAATCCATTGGCTTTCCTCATCTAAACGTTACAGGCGGCCTAACTATAAGGAGTGGCCACAGTTTGTGTCTCAAGTTTAAGAACAAGATCAGCATTGGAAACATTCAACACTGTTAATGTTTAAATTTTAATGAACCTGATTAATTGCTGTTCAACAATATGTAAATGAAATTCTGATCAATATCCAGTGAATTTCACAATAAACATGTTAACTAACTGTCCACGCAGGTGTGCTACTAAATTTTTGCTGCATTTATTAGGGGCCGAGTCCGAAGGCAGAGAACTCGCCGAAAGCGAGGACCCCCCCTATTGTTTTTGCTGCGTTTAGTCTTGCAGAGCAGGACACTATTGTTTTTGCTGCATTTATTATTGTTAGGGACCGAGCCCTATGCAGACATGACAGGGGCATAATCTCCATTGTAACCCTTTAGGTGCCAGAGTTTGTTGAGGCAAATATTCCATTTTCATTTCAACATTTCAAAAGGCTGTGGCTTGAAAGTGGTGAGAGATAAAGGCATACTGTAAATGAGAAAACTATTCATCATGACCCAAAGTTTGTCCTGGGAGTAAATTAACTCATCTAATTTGCATATTGTTACGTCACTAGGCAGTGGCCATATTGGATTTCATACATATCAGTAAATCAACATATTTACGCAGTAGGTTTCTTTTGTTTTGTGCTGTTTTTGTTGTCTGTTCCTCAAAATAAAGGAAGAGGACTCTGCTGGGAATAAATTGATTCATCTAATTTGCATATTGTGACATCACTTCTACATACCTACAGCTACAGAAAGCATTCAAACATCAAAACGTTCAGCTCTGTAAGGATTTTCTGATGTTTGTGGCAATATGTGTGATATTTCCAAATAATTCGCTGGAGGCCGAAACGGGCGAGGTCCCGCCAAACGCTGCTTGCAGCTTTAATAATGTATTTGATGTTTCAAATGAAGTTTCTGCTGCTGTAATCTGTCCTTTAAAGATTGTGAGACACACAGACAGAGAGAGCCGTGTGGCTGTGTCTGTGTGTGCAGCCGTTGTCATGGCGATTAATGACTTGCCTGCACCTGAGGGGCACACACAGAGCTCATGAGAGCAGATCAGCAAAGGCTTTTTAATATGGGTTTGAACTCCTCAAACAAGTCCTTCCCATACCCAAACCGTTGGTCCAATCAAGAAAATAAAGTGATTGTGAGAGACAGCCACTTCTCGTGAACGCACATGTCTTGTTTTATATTTCTACAGTCAAAAATGTGGTCAGAGGAGCGAGTTTAAAATGTGTTGCACCTAAGCTGTTTCCAGAAATTTCTCCTCTGAGTTTACATGGAAGTGAATGAGAAAAAAATCGGCGCTCTCTTCGCTTTGGAGCCACTCAGCAAAAACATGTACATGTGAGAGATTCCATGTCAACATATCTGTGAGCAGGACAAATTTTCCTACGTTTTGTGGTAGAAATTGTGTCTGTACAGTGAAAATTGTGGCCATCTCACATTTAGGAGGCCACAAAATCCAAACTAATCGAGTAATGAAAAAGTTATAAATATGATCTGATTAGAAGGAGTTGATCTGTCATCTGTGCAAGTTTGAAGCCGATAGGATAAACGGTGTATGACAAGAAGATTTTTTAGGAAAGGCAGTTTTAAGGCAAAATCTTACTTTGAAAGGACAAATAGCTCACTTCCTGTTGGATTTAGGTCAGGGGTGTCAGCGCGAGATTTTTAGGTCTTCATGAGACGAACACGGCAGTTTTGGTTTCATGTTTCTACGACGTTCCTACAGGCCGTAGCGGCCATTTTTGTGTGCCTAGGTGGTGCTAGAGAGTCCATTTTGGCACTTTAGGGGTTCATTTCATGATTTTTTAAAAGCAGCAGCACGCATTACTGAAGCGGTTTTGTCAAAACTCAGAGTAAGTTAACCCTGACATGGTGTGACGTTTCATCTTCCTACTCCAAAAAAACCCCTATGGGAAGGGTATGTTGAAAATTTCAAGGGGGCGCTATAGAGGCATTTTTTCCCCCCAATGGGCGACGCCCCTATCAGATGTTTGAGCTCACCATTTTTGACCTGTTTATCAATTTCATGTGAATATGATGTCGCTGAAGCCATCAAAAAGCCAAACATATTTGGTGGCAAGGGCAACGTCATAGTAGCCACACCCCTTGACATAGAGAAAAGCTTTTAATAACTTTTCATCAGCATGGTCTCAGGGGCTGAGGCTGTTGAGCAACCAGGGGCTGCGGGGAGACCCAGAGCACGCATGGATTGGTGGTGTAAATGTGGGGCTTACTGGCCACTTTATTAGGTACACTTGTGCAATCTAATACAAGTCAATACCACAGCTCTGCCACACATTCGACGTTTACAAGGCCTTTACTTTTTCAGCTTTTGTCAGAAAGGTGATTATTTTACTTTATTATTGAGGTCGTAGTGGGTGGTGTTGGTGTACTGGAGTGCAATATATTTAAAAGTGTTCCTAATATTTTGTCCTCCTCAATTAGACAAAATTAGGAGGCCACCTCAGTACACCACCACCATTCACTATGACCTCAATAATAAACAAAGTAGAGTCACCACTTTCTAGACAATGTCAACAATAACCGAAAATTTATAAGTTTCAGGGAAAAAATCATGGTATAGTTGTTTTACTGGATTGCATTAGATTACACAAGTGTACACAAAGTGTCCAGTGACTGTATGTTACATACATACAGATTTCCTCAAATAGTAGCCGGGGCTACTATTAACAAAATAATAGTTTGGGACCAGGCTACAAATAGGGGCAGGCTACTATTTGAAGGAGGCTTTCAATTAAAAATTTTTTTTTTTAAAAATCACAGCCAAATTTGAAAATACAAATACTGTATTTTTTTTAATTTAAACAGCAGAAATATTTATGTAAACCTGTCTTCACAGTAAAAATGAATATTTTCTATATAGTATTACAAATCACCAATATTTACTATTGACGACACCACAGTGTACTAGTTGTCCTGCCTTGAAACAGCGAATCATCTCAGCCTCTGTCCCATCTGCAGCCACCGTGATGCCACACACCTTATAAGACAACATGCCACAAATTAATTTTAAAACTAGGCTACATTCGTAATAATGACTTTTTATCTCACAATTTTGATTAGCAATAGCAATTTCTTTTTTTCCATTACTGGCGAAAATGGGCTTCCATAGGTAAAGATGGATACACACCCTAAGCAGGCGTCATATGCCAGCTGTTTCCACTTGCCACACAATAAATAGAACATAAGTCTTTAAGCTGTTTAATATTTTCTCCATCAGCTATCATTCTAAACAAGACTGTTGCCATACATATAACATGAATCTACCTACACATTATTTACATATTTAACAATGTCAAACACAACACAGAAGACCCAAAGCAACCACATTGACTACATCTCCCAGAAAGCCCAGCGCTCTGGGAGCATGCGCAAAGCAGTCTCGAGATGGCAGCGTGGACATGTGAAGACACGGCCTGTGTTTACATACTGCACTAGCCTTGGACTAATACGTTCATTGCATGAACTTCTTGAAAACGAACCCCGTTTTTCGTTTGGGGGTTCCCGGTCTCGACCGATTCACGTCTCCATAAACGTTCAAATCAAACATGTAATGTACTAACCGCATAGTCACAGATTTCACACTTACTACCAATGTGCAATACACCTCCCAACCGCTAAAGTGGCGCTGTGGCGCAGTAGAAAGCCGGTGCACTCATTCATTGCAGGACAAAGAAGGGGTGAAGAAAATTTCAAGACATCCCGAGATAAAACGCATGTTTATTGAACAATAACGGATATACAAACACACGGCAACCCCCGTACACCTGCACGTGCACCAAACACAACACAATGCTCTACAACAGACCACGGAGTCAAACATTAGTCCACATTAGCTCAGCGAGTGTTCAACCACCGGCATATCTCGGCTAACATCGACCACCGAGAATGCTCCCGGGAGTTAGCCCAGTGCTAAGTGAGATGCGCTATACACATTAGACACATATTAGAGGCTGAACACTTATAAGGCTACTAAACCACAAATTATAAGTTACCTAAAGCACGTCGGGATAGCGTGGTGAACATCAACACACAACCAGTTATTAATAATTCAGCCGTAACAACTGTGTGGCACAAACTCAGTGCTTTGGTTATAAATAATGTCGGGCTCGGTTCGGGTTCGAACAGAAATATGCGGCTGTAACACACACACACCGCACTCTAACACACACACACACACAAACACACGGAAAACCGAACATTGTCAGTTTAAAAGAGGAAATTACTGGACCTGGAGACAGTAAGCCGTTATCTTGCGTTTGTCAGTTGCTCTCACATTCCCTCCTTTTGTGAAGGTGTTGTTGCCGTCCTGTGCATACCAGGCGTCACATGCCCCGCGGCGTATTCCCCTGACATTTGTTCGGAATATTTCAAAACGTCTAGCTTTAAATGAACACCGAAGTTGTGTCTTGTCGCCATCTTTACAATCAGCTGAGAGTGTGCAACTGCTCACGTGCGGTCTCTTGTTTTTATGACGGTAGCGTCAGGAGCAGCCACAGATCACCTGGTGGCAAGATACTGTAGTTATCTACCAGTGTTGATAAACAAAAGAATATTGGTCATGGCCGAAATAAAGATAAAGATAGATAGATTATGTACAGTTAATGCGTTCAAGGTCTTCTGACAAGAAAGTTGACATGGTGTCTCTAGCTCAAAGTATGAGGGACAAGAAGAGGTTGAAAGTTGATGAGTTCTGAAGAGGATTTGAAGATTTTCACCAGAGCGCCACCTATTGGCCGACTTGCACCGAATTTTGCACAAACCCTCATCGGGCCATGGAACACAATTAGCAAAAGTGTTGTGGTAATCCAACTGTATTTGGTCAAGATATGAAAGACTGTCTGTTTAGAAAACAATGTGCAGGAATTTGTTGTTTTATATTTTGGGCGTTTTTTGGACAAACAAAATTCTTTTAATAACTTTTTGTCAGGAGGGTCCACAGATGCTTCATACAAAGTTTGGTGCAAATCAGTCAAATCTCCTAGGAGGAGTTCGAAAAAGTAGGTTTCTCATTGTTCGCAATTTTGCAAATGGAAATTTAATGCAAAAGTGGGCGTGCTTTACATCACACAATTCAGCTGAATTCAGGGAACACTGAGATATAAAGTTTCAAAACATGTGACATGTTATATGGGAGATGTGGGCCAAAAACGCTTTTGCATTGAAAATAGCACCACCTGCTGGTCATTTTTGGTCTGTGAGTTAGCGGGGCCAGTCTATGCCACCCGTATCAATTTTATTTCCATGAGTGTTATGGTGTTGGCACAGTGCCAAATATTAAATTAGACGGCCACCAGAGCGCCACCTAGTGGCAGATCAGTAAGTCCTTCGTCAGATATCCTCAGGAGGGCATTGACAATAATTATACCAAGTTTCGTGTAAATCCGCCCAACTGATGTTGAGATATAAAATACTTCAATTTAAAGAGCGCCACCTCACCTGAAATTTTGCACAGAGCCTCAGGGGCTCATGGGGAAGTGGTAGCCTGAGTTTCATGTCATTCGGATACACCAATGTGGAGATATGCAGCACTTCCTTTTTAGAACGAAATCTGCAAGTTCCTATTTAATAACTTGAGCATTGTTTGGACTATCGAAATTCTTTTAATAACTTTTTGTCAGGAGGGTCCACAGATGCTGTGTGCAAAGTTTCATGCCAATCGGTGCAATTGCCTTGGAGAAGTTCGAAAAAGTAGGTTTGCGACATTTTGCAAATTTGCGAAAAAAATTTGTAAAATTTTTTGCCAGGTGTGACTTATATTCCAAGTTTCATAAGTTTTGGGGTATGTTCAGGCAGTGAAAAATGCGATCATTTTGGCGGGAAAAAAAAAAAAAAAAAAAAAAAATATATATATATATATATATATATATATATATATACAAATAATCAGGAGAAAAACAATAGGGACCTTGCAGGTCTGTGACCTGCTCAGGCCCTAATTAAAGCTGCAAGCAGCTGTGATCAGGTCATCGCTCCCCCATGCAACCGTGGGGGCCTGAGGCACACGGGGGCTGTGGCGCGAAGGGAGAAAGGAGAAAAAAACTGGCAGGAGCGAAAAAACGCAATGTTTTGTTCCTCCACCAGGGGCACTGGGAGTGTAACTAAATGTGTGCAGGTATGTCCAGGGGCGGACCCTCATCACACATGTGAAGTTTCGAGCAAATCCGACAATGTCAATGTATAATAGGACATTTCCTGTTTCCACAAGGGGGCGGCATGAGCAAGATTGCCTACGAGCATATGGAGGTGTTGAGGACGGGGCTCTTATCATGTACAGAAATTTTGAAGCAGTTTGGATGAATTGTGTGGGAGAGAGAGCTGCTTAAATATGCATGGAGATGGATCAAAAATGGCAGTGCCATTGCAGCCACGCCCTTTGACCTACAGACATGCAGAGCACAACTTTTGACGCCATTAGATGTAAAAAATTTGAAGTCGATTAGATGAAATCCCTAGGACTAGTTCATTAAAATACAACATGTGGAAATCACATGAAAATGACAAGTCAAAATCAAAATGGCCGACTTCCTGTTTGGAGTAGACCATTGGTGCCAGATGTGCGCCTGGACAACATACACATATGTACCAATTTTCATGTTCCAACTCCAAAAAAACCCCTATGGGGAGGGTTTTGTGAAAATTTCAAGGGGGCGCTATAGAGGCATTTTGTCCCCCCCATGGGCAATGCCCCTATCAGATGTAAGAGCTTGCCCCTATCAGATGTAAGAGCAGAGTTTGTGGCATTAGTACATTTTGAAGTAAAAACTGGTCACTTCCTGTTTCCACCGGGGGGGCACTATGAGTAAGGTGGGATTTTAACATATTGGGGAATTTAGGGCGGAGCCATCATCATGTCCAGCAAGTTTGAAGCTGCTACGATCAAGTCTGTGGGCGTGAGAGCCATTCGAAATTTGATGGCGAGAAACTGAAACGTCACCAAAATTTGTCACGCCCTAGCAGCCACGCTCTTTGACCTACAGACATGCAGAGCACAACTTTTGATCAGCATGGTCTCTGGATGATCTGTTGCCAATTTGAAGTCGATCGGACGAAATTCCTAGGACAAGCTCATTCAAATGTAAGTTGTAGAAATCGCCGTAACGAAAAAATTCAAAACAAAAAGGCCGACTTCCTGTTGGGATTTTACCATGACGTCAAGAGACTTTTTTTTGCGTCTGGTTATGATACATGTGTGTACCAAATTTTGTTTGCTTACGACAAACTATGGGGAGGGTATTTTGAAAATTTGTAGGGAGCGCTATTTCGGCATTTCGCGCCGACCATGTGCAACTGCCCAAAAATATTGAATTTCGGATGTGGCCGGACAAATGTGGAAAGTTAGAAGCATTTTCAAATTTGGGAAAGGGGCGAAACTGGGACACCAAATGTCGGAATGATTCTAATAATAATAATAATAATAATAATAATAATAATAATAAACAGCACGATTTCAGTAGGGTCCTCCGCGGACGACTTCGTCGTCGCTCGGGCCCTAATAATAATAATAATAATAATAAACAGCACAATTTCAATAGGGATCGTCCGCGGATGACTTCGTCGTCGCTCGGGCCCTATTAATAAACAGTATGCTTTCAATAGCGTCTTCAGACGACTTTGTCATTGCTCGGGCACTAATTAAAGCTGCAAGCAGCGATGAACGGGCCCTCGCACCTTCATGCAAATCGGGGGGGCTGGCAGGACGCCTTCTGACACGTCAGTTCATTTCTCTCAAGGTTAGACATCGCATGCAGGAGTGACTTGGCATATCCTTGATACAGTGCTGACATATTTCACATTTTGTATCACTTCCTCTTTCCACTTGAGGGAGTTGGAGAGAGCACTGATTATACATCATGTTTTTGTACATGAAATATACACCACAGCATGTAACTTTCAGATAAATCGAAAGATAAATGTCTGATAAGAAGTACTTCCATTCGCCACTAGGTGGCGCGATGAGTATCAGGAAATACGGTAATGAAAATGTGTTCAGGGCGGGACTAATATGAGTCATGTGAAGTTTGGTGGATATCGGACCATTTATGCCAACGCTACAGGAATTTTTTTTTTCATGGCGAGTCCTCAAGATTCAATGCTTGGCAACAGGCGTGCCATTTAACATTGGGCAAATCCTGTAAAAACTTTTGGTCACAACATAGTCACGCTTACATACACCAAGTTTGGTGCCAATCTGATTAAATCTGTAGGACAAGTTCGTTCATTTACAAGCCCTGGAAATGGGCAAAAATGCACAAAAGTGGCACAAGTAAATTCAAAATGGCGGACTTCCTGCTGGGTTTGGAGCATGGCAAGAGGCTTTTTTGTACAGCATTGGTGAAAACTCAAAAGCTTCATTTCTAAGTATCATCAAGGTCTAAGGACTTAGACCAGCAAGTCTGAGGTGGGTCTGATTAACCTGCTAGAAGAGGGACATCAAAGAATGTATAAAGTAGCTTTCTGTTGCCAGAAGGTGGCGCTATGGCGGTGATTCAAAATTCCTCTGTAGATGTGTTCAGGGCTGGACTGTCATCATATGTGTGAAGTTTTGGCAAGATGTTCCCACGTGGAGTGAAGAGATGTACATTAAAGTTCAAAACATGACATTTCCCGTTGCCAGTAGGGGGCGCTATGTTTATCTCTAATTACTGACATGTAGATGTGTTCAGGGTGGGACTGTCATCAATCCTGTGAAGTTTGGGCAAGATTGGACCATGTATGCTGGAGTTATAAACTACTTCTTGTTTAGTGGCGAGACCCCTAACTTTGACGCCATCCCGCGGTCACACGCATTGACGAAAACTCAAGCTTTTGATAACTTTTCAAGGTCTTGGGATGGGACAGACCCTGGTTTGAAGTCGATCGGATGAAATCTCTAGGACTAGTTCGTTCATTTATGACCCCTGGAAATGGCCAAAAATGCACCAAAATTGCACAGTAAATTCAAAATGGCCGACTTCCTGTTGGGTTTAGAACATGCCTCCAAGAGGCTTTTTTGTACGTCTCTGAGTGTTACATAAGCCTGCCGAGTTTCATACATGTAGGTTAAACTAGCTTCAGGGGCTGTTTCCTCAAACTTTTGTAGGGGGCGCTACTGAGCCATTTTTTGGAACCCGCGCACGAGACCCTTAAAATATCAAATTTTTCACCAGTTCTGAGATGTGTGCAAAGTTTCATGAGTTTTCGGGTATGTTAAGCCTCCCAAAAAGGCAATTCATTTGGAGGAAGAATAATAATAAAAAATCCTTTCATTTCAATAGGGTTCTCGCACCGCTAGGTGCTCGGGCCCTAATAATAATAATAAACAGAGCAGTTTCAATAGGGCCTTCGCCGGCCTTCGGTCGGTGCTTGGGCCCTAATAATAATGATAATAAACAGCGCAATTACAATAGGGTCCTCACAGACGACTTCGTCATCGCTCGGACCCTAATAATAAATAATAATAATAATAATAATAATAATAAACAGCACGATTACAATAGGGTCCTCACGGACGACTTCGTCGTTGCTCAGGCCTAAATAAATTCTTATAATCATATAAATATGAAATAAATATATTGAATTTAATACAGGGCGGCACAGTGGTGTGGTGGTTAGCACTCTCGCCTCACAGCAAGAGGGTTGCCGGTTCGATCCCGGGCGTGGGAGCCCTTCTATGCAGAGTTTGCATGTTCTCCCCGTGTCAGCGTGGGTTCTCTCCGGGCACTCCTGCTTCCTCCCACAGTCCAAAGACATGCAGATTGGGGACTAGGTTAATTGGTAACTCTAAATTGTCCGTAGGTGTGAATGTGAGCGTGAATGGTTGTTTGTCTCTATGTGTCAGCCCTGCGATAGTCTGGTGACCTGTCCAGGGTGTACCCTGCCTCTCGCCCGTTGTCAGCTGGGATAGGCTCCAGCCCCCCCGCGACCCTCAAGAGGATGAAGCGGTTAGAAGATGAATGAATGAATGAATTTAATACATTTAGAGGAAAAAATAAAATGTGAAAAATTCAAGTAAAAAAACATTATTGAATATTAAAAGATGCACAATAGAATAATTACAGACTCTAACAACTCTTTTCAAAAGGAACTTCTGTTGTCAGCTCATTCCCTTCAATTAGATCTAAAGATGGTCATTTCACATTTTACATGTTATGTGCCTTGCAGGTAGTAACATGACTCAGACTTACCCTGGAGATGCCGAAGAGACGAGACATTGTCACTATTGTATTGATTGTGTTGCCTTGGACGCTGCTCATCACTGTTTGGCGCCAGAGCACCATCACTCCTCTGCTTGCTACTCGAAAGGGTAAGGCTAGAAGAGGTAAATGGGTAAGATCTTAAAACATTTTTTCCATCAATATTTATTATTTAATAATATCATAACATTATGCAACAACAGTGCTGTGTTACTTACAGTATGAATCAGTGTCAGTGCAGTCTAAAACTAAGTAAAAAATGTAACATTTTGATATGATGTTTCAGCACAGGTCCACACTCATCTTAGACACAACAATGTATTTAAACGATTTCGGTCCAGTTTTCGTTCCTTTTACATTATAGAGACAGCCTTGGTAAAAATCACTAATGATCTCTTAATGGCAGCTGACTCTGGGCTTGTAACCATTGTGATGCTTCTTGATCTGAGTGCCGCCTTCAATACCATTTTACATAATATCCATCTAGAGTGACAAGCTACCATTGGTATTACTGGCACTGCTCCTACCTGCTTTAAATCATATCTTTCTGGCCACACTCATGTTGTTCAACTTTGTAATTTCAGATCCAGCTTTTTTCCAGTTACTAGTGCTATTCTTCAGGGCTCTGTCTTAGGTCCCCTTTTATTAATTATCTAACTTCTACCTCTTGGGGTGGCAGTAGCTCAGTCCATAGGACTGGAACCGGAGGGTCGCCTGTTCGAGTCCCCATCCGGAACAAAATATGGAGCGTGGACTGGTGGCTGGAGAGGTGCCAGTTCACCTCCTGGGCACTGCTGAGGTGCCCTTGAGCAAGGCACCTAACCACCCCAACCGCTAAGGGCGCCTCACCAAGGGCAGCCCCCTTACTCTGACATCTCTCCACTTTGTGCATGTATAGGTCCTGTTTGTGCATGTGTGTCTCTTTCAGACCTGTGTGTAATTGACAAGCAAGAGTGAAAACATTGAATTTCCCCTCATGGGGATTAATAAAGTAAATAAACTTAGACTTTAACTTGGCCATATCTTCAGAAAATTTGGCGCTTAATTCCACTGCTATGCAAATGACACCCAGCTCTATCTATGCACCAAGCCTAATTCCACTCTTCCACCCAATTCCCTTTCTGAATGCTTATTGGATATTAAATGTTGACTCTTGTATAACTTCGTCAAACTTAACAGTAATAAAACTGGGGTTCTCTTTGTAGGTACTACATCTACTTTGTGTAAACTGCATAGTTTCCCCCTGACCACTGACAACTCCAAAGTCCGTCCTTCCCCCCACACCATCCTGTACTCTTAGATCTGCTTCTGCAATTAAACTCACATCACCATCTGCTGGCTTGACTACAATGGGTTCGAGAGCCTTCAGCCATTCTTTTCCCCGCCTTTGGAACTCTCTCCCCTGTGACATTTGCAATATTGACATCGTATCCACTTTAAAATCCAGTCCGAAAACACACCTTTTCAAGGTGGCATATTCAGTCTGATTTAATGGTGTGACACACACACACACACACACACACACACACACACACACACACACACACACATATCAAGACTTGCACTGATGATGACTTTATGATGATAATTTAATACCGAATTGTTATAATTATGATTTTTGTCTAGTTATTTTGTCTGATTATTATAGTATATTACTACATTGTTTGACTTTATGATTTACAGATACATGTTGCAGACAGTTTTTTGTAAAGGACTTGTAAAGGAGTCTTGTTATTATTATTATTATTATTATTATTAATAATAATAATAATAATAATAATAATAATAATGCCTTGAAGCCAGGGTGTAATGCATGGTTCTGTTTACTATATGATGTGTTTAGCACCAAATTGTCTACAGATTAAATAGAGTTTCTTGTAAGACAACAAACTGTCAATAAGAAACACAAATCTGAATATACAATCACTTCATGTAGCACAAGGTTTCATCAGTATTTGACAGCACACAGAGGCTCACTGTAATCATTTCCCCTGGCTAGATGACAGACGTGATGGTTGTTCCAACTCCAGGAATACTTTTGCTCTCAAGGAGTACTGCCCACTTCACCGGGACATCACGGAGGTGGTCCGCACTAAGTATGTCTACAGCAGGCCTCTGCCCTGGTCTGACATCCTACCTACCATCCACATCATCACTCCCACCTACAGCCGTCCAGTACAGAAGGCAGAGCTGACACGTCTATCCAACACCTTGCTGCACGTACCCAACCTGCACTGGATCCTGGTGGAGGACTCCCAGAGGAGGAGCACTATGGTCAGCCGTCTCCTCCTGGAAACAGGACTCAACTACACCCACCTTAATGTAGAGACGCCCCGGAACTATAAAGTACGTGGGGACACTAGGGACCCCCGAATACCTCGGGGTACCCTACAGAGGAACCTAGCCCTGCGGTGGCTCCGGGATAAATTTAGTGTAAACAGAAGCCAGCCCGGGATTGTCTACTTTGCAGACGATGACAACACATACAGTCTAGAGCTGTTTGAGGAGGTAAACATTTATATTGCAACGAAAAAAAACAGGATGTAGAGCTGAATTTCTCTTTAAGAGTGCAATGTCCGGGGCGTCGGTGGCTTAGTGGTAGAGCAGGTGCCCCATGTACAAGGCTGTTGCCACAGCGGCCCAGGTTCGACTCCAGCCTGTGGCCCTTTGCTGCATGTCCTTCCCTCTCTCTCTCTCCCCCTTCACGCTTAAGCTGTCCTATCAATTAAAGGTTAAAATGCCCAAAAAATATCTTAAAAAAAAAGTGTGCAATGTCCAGCCCATTCTCATTCCGAAGTTGTCAAATACCACCATTTTGTCAGTGATTTTAGCGTCAGACACCAGCGCCGCAAGCCTTCTTTTGTGGCGGTATGGCACGCTGCTAGGTGGTGTCCCTTTGTACTGCAGCTGGATTGAACCTTTCATGGTTTCATAACACACTGCTGGTCAGCCTGCTGGAGTAGTATGATATGCAGATGGGCGGTGTCAGTTCATACGGTAGTCAGAGGCCACCTGTCGTGACCACATAATAGGTATCATACATACGACATGACAGAATCAGTGTGAAATGCTGCTGGTAACAATGTAATATAAGGAGCTGGAAAGTCCCAGTAGGATGGGTGGGAGGGGTGGTGGATGGGTCCAGCAAATCCCAGACTTTCGCCCAGGAGGCAGATGTTCGCATTCCATAAAAATGTAGAGCCAAGCCATGTTTTTTTCTAAACCTAACCAGGTACTTTTGTACCTAATCATGTGCTTTTGTTGCCCAAACCTAATCGTGTACTTTTGTTACCTAAACCTAACCATGTGCTGTAGTTGCCCTGACCTGACCACATGCTATTGTTGTCTAAACCTAACCACGTCCTTTTGTTACCTAAACCTTACCATGTGCCTTTGTTGCCCTAACCTTACCACATGCTTTTGTTGTCCAACCCTAACCACATGCTTTTGTTGCCTAAACCTTATCATGTGCTTTTTTAATTTTTTTTTTATTTTTATTTTTTTATTTTAACCTTTATTTTACCAGGAAATAGTCCCATTGAGATTCAGAATCTCTTTTGCAAGGGAGTCCTGGCCAAGACAGCAGCATAATAGTTGCACTAAAAAAACACAATAGGTTAAAACAGACAACATGAAACAAACAGTTACAAAACAGTTGGCAATTCACTTCAAGACAGTAATCACCAGCAGCGCTCAGTAACAGGACATGTGCATTTAGTACTCAAATAGTCCTTAATCCTACTTTTAAAATGTTCCATACTTGGCAGGTAATCAATTTTAAAATGTCTCTGTAACTCACACCAGGACGAGGGTGCCAATACTTTAAAGGCACTTTCACCAAACACAGTTCGTGTTCGAGGAACGACATACATAATTTGTCCATCTGACCAAAGATTACAGCTCCTGGTGACTTTAGGAATCAAGAGAGAACATAAATAAGAAGGCAAATCACACAATATGGCCTTATAAAGAAAAATGTACCAATGTTCCAATCTACGATTGTGCAAAGAAGGCCAACCAACACTCTCATACAAGCTGCAGTGATGAGTACGAAAACCAGAATCAGTTACAAACCTTAATGCTGCATGATACACTGAATCCAGCATTTTCAGAGAAGATAAGTTTGCATGCATACAGTACAGGCCAAAAGTTTGGACACACCTTCTCATTCAATGCGTTTTCTTTCTTTTCATGACTATTTACATTGTAGATTCTCACTGAAGGCATCAAAACTATGAATGAACACATGTGGAGTTATGTACTTAACAAAAAAAGGTGAAATAACTGAAAACATGTTTTATATTCTAGTTTCTTCAAAATAACCACCCTTTGCTCTGATTACTGCTTTGCACACTCTTGGCATTCTCTCCATGAGCTTCAAGAGGTAGTCACCTGAAATGGTTTCCACTTCACAGGTGTGCCTTATCAGGGTTAATTAGTGGAATTTCTTGCTTTATCAATGGGGTTGGGACCATCAGTTGTGTTGTGCAGAAGTCAGGTTAATACACAGCCGACAGCCCTATTGGACAACTGTTAAAATTCATATTATGGCAAGAACCAATCAGCTAACTAAAGAAAAACGAGTGGCCATCATTACTTTAAGAAATGAAGGTCAGTCAGTCCGGAAAATTGCAAAAACTTTAAATGTGTCCCCAAGTGGAGTCGCAAAAACCATCAAGCGCTACAACGAAACTGGCACACATGAGGACCGACCCAGGAAAGGAAGACCAAGAGTCACCTCTGCTTCTGAGGATAAGTTCATCCAAGTCACCAGCCTCAGAAATCGCAAGTTAACAGCAGCTCAGATCAGAGACCAGATGAATGCCACACAGAGTTCTAGCAGCAGACCCATCTCTAGAACAACTGTTAAGAGGAGACTGCGCGAATCAGGCCTTCATGGTCAAATAGCTGCTAGGAAACCACTGCTAAGGAGAGGCAACAAGCAGAAGAGATTTGTTTGGGCCAAGAAACACAAGGAATGGACATTAGACCAGTGGAAATCTGTGCTTTGGTCTGATGAGTCCAAATCTGAGATCTTTGGTTCCAACCGCCGTGTCTTTGTGAGACGCAGAAAAGGTGAACGGATGGATTCCACATGTCTGGTTCCCACTGTGAAGCATGGAGGAGGAGGTGTGATGGTGTGGGGGTGTTTTGCTGGTGACACTGTTGGGGATTTATTCAAAATTGAAGGCACACTGAACCAGCATGGCTACCACAGCATCCTGCGGCGACATGCCATCCCATCTGGTTTGCGTTTAGTTGGACGATCATTTATTTTTCAACAGGACAATGACCCCAAACACACCTCCAGGCTGTGTAAGGGCTATTTGACCAAGAAGGAGAGTGATGGAGTGCTGCGGCAGATGACCTGGCCTCCACAGTCACCGGACCTGAACCCAATCGAGATGGTTTGGGGTGAGCTGGACCGCAGAGTGAAGGCAAAGGGGCCAACAAGTGCTAAACACCTCTGGGAACTCCTTCAAGACTGTTGGAAAACCATTTCAGGTGACTACCTCTTGAAGCTCATGGAGAGAATGCCAAGAGTGTGCAAAGCAGTAATCAGAGCAAAGGGTGGTTATTTTGAAGAAACTAGAATATAAAACATGTTTTCAGTTATTTCACCTTTTTTTGTTAAGTACATAACTCCACATGTGTTCATTCATAGTTTTGATGCCTTCAGTGAGAATCTACAATGTAAATAGTCATGAAAATAAAGAAAACGCATTGAATGAGAAGGTGTGTCCAAACTTTTGGCCTGTACTGTATATAAAATGTCACCATAGTCAAGTATTGATAGAAATGTTGCTTGTATAAGTCTTTTTCTCGCACTAAAGGAGAAACAACATTTGTTTCTGAAATAGAAACCCAACTTAACCCTGAGTTTTTTCGTAAAACACTCAATGTGATGTTTAAAAGATAAATTTTCTTCTAAGAAAAATCCCAGATATTTGTAGACTGATACTCGTTCACTCACTTTGTCATATAGCGTAACAATCTGACAAACATCATCATCTGTATTCTTTGACTTCGAAAAGCACAAAATTTTAGTTTTGTCAGAATTGAGTATGAGTCTCAATTTATTTATTATTATTTATTATTTATTATTTATTTTTCTGAACGATATTAAAGGCAGATTGCAGATGTTCTATGGCACTTGCTAATGATGAAGCAGAACTATACAAAATGGTGTCATCCGCATAAAAATGAAACTTTGCGTCAGTTACATTTTGACACAAGATATTTATATAAATAGTAAAAAAATGGGACCCAATATGGACCCTTGGGGGACGCCATTTTGAATAATCAAGGAATTGGAGGATACACCATCAACCTGAACATTTTGTGTTCTCCCACTCAAATAGTTTCCAAACCATTTGACAGCTTTTGAAGACATTCCAATATCCACCAATCTCTGAGACAGGACAGAATGGTCATCTGTGTCAAAAGCCTTTGACAGATCTAAAAACAATGCAGCACAATATTCTTTAGAATCAGTAGCACTTATGAAGTCATTTAACACTTTCATAGTGGCAGTGACAGTGCTGTGTTTTTTTATGAAAACCAGATTGAAATTCATTTAAAATGTTTTTTGTTGTTAAAAAATCTTTCAACTTGTCACTTATGAGCCCTTCTAACACCTTGGCGAAAACAGATATCGGCCTATAATTATTGGGATTTGATGGGTCGCCACCTTTTAATAAAGGAGTGACATATGCTGTCTTCCATACATTAGGTATTATTCCAGTCTCTATAGTCAGGTTGAAAATATGTGTCAAAGGTTCTGCAATATGTTCAGCCGCAATTTTTAAAAAGTAAGGATCCAACCCATCAGGGCCAGAGGATTTCTTGGCGTTTAACCTTATAAGAGCAGCATAAACCTCCTCTATAGTAGTAGGAACAAGATCAAAATCAAAAGGTACATTTTCCTTGGGCAAAGAGTAATCCTCACATCTCTTGTTGTGTTTCATGCTCAAACAACAAACCAGAAGATATAAAGTGCTGATTCAAGGAATCTAACATACTTTTTTTGTCTGTAATAATTTCATCATTCAGCTTTAATGCATTTGGCAGTACAGTGTCCCTGGAGCCTGAAGATAATGATTTAATAACTTTCCAGAATTTAGAAGGGTTGTTTGTACTGTCACACATTTCTTTAACATAAAAATCTGATTTAGCTTTACGTATTTGAGAGACACATTTGTTCCTCAGGTGCCTAAAATGTTGCCAGTCTAAATTATTTTTAGATTTTCTTGCAGTTGCCCAAGCAAGATCTCGCTCATGAATTATATCAGACAGTTGCTCTGAGAACCACGGTGCTTTTGTTACGTAAATCTAACCATATGTTTTTGTTGACGTCCCTGTGTTGGTTGCAGCATCCCAGAACATAAACAGCAGAGGGAGGGTACCGAGCACATAATATGTAGATATGAAAGTCCACTGACAAAGCTGTGATATGTCATGACTTGGGTTAAAAACATTTTGTAATGTCTCCTGCTCATCTTACATGTGTTTTGTGTCTGACTGTAGCTTCATTTTGGGATTGATTGAATTTAAAGTTCTCACATGGGTGACTTGTCTCTTTGTCTCTGTTTCAGATGCGTTTCACCAAAAAAGCGTCAGTGTGGCCCGTAGCCTTTGTGGGTGGCCTACGATATGAGTCCCCTAAAGTAAACACCTTGGGCAAGGTGTACGGTTGGAAAACTGTATTTGACCCACACCGACCCTTTGCCATAGACATGGCTGGGTTTGCATTGAACCTGCACCTTATTCTGTCTAAACCTCAGGCTTATTTCAAGTTAAGTGGTGTGAAGGGAGGTTATCAGGAGAGCAGTTTATTAAAGGAGCTAGTAACGCTCAGTGATTTGGAGCCTAAAGCTGCTAACTGCACCAAGGTAAGAAAAGGAGGCTCTCTGCATGTTGTGAAATGTTGTGTTGTGTGAACTGGCATTATCTGCAACAATCGTGTCTGCTAGTGGATGTTTCTTCAGATCCCTAGCTATCCTAACAATTTGTTCCTAAAGTCAATAAACTGAAAAAAGGATGAATGGCTCGCACACTGCAGGACTCTTTGCAGAAAAGAATTATTTATTGCACCGTGACGTACGTTTCGAGCTGTCTGCTCTTCGTCAGACAAAAAATACTGTGTGAGGCCATCTTAAGTAAAACTGATCACATGATGCAATTAGGATCACATGACAAACGGCTGCAGTGATTACATGACACAGATCTGATGTACTAATTACCTTTAATGAAAAAAGAAAAACAGAAAAGCAATGCATCCAGACACAAACCAAGGTGTAAACAAGTAAGGAAGTCTGAAGTCAAGTCTGAAGTCACCTAAGTCATGTACAAACATATAAACATATAAAACATGTCAAACATGTCAAAACACCCATCAAAAAGTGAGTATCACAATACAATATATATCCACACATAAAAAATGTGATTCAAAACGTGGACTCAAGCCAAAAATACAATATACAATAATAATAACAATATACAAAGATATAAAGATCTACATAGAGGGCACACTTTAAAGACATCATAGCCCAAACTATGTATTGGGCCAGAAAAGCTGTCATAAATGGTGGGCGTAATCTCGAGGCGCCTGTACAAAGAGCATAACTCAAAGTACAGGAGAACCTGGTCACTACCAAATGTCAAATCCACCAGGAGGTAACTCGTAGGAGCAAGGGGGGGTTGAATGGAGAAAGAGTCAAAGGAAGGGCCGAATATCCATATCCTCATTTAAACCCCTGGAAGAAACAGTGTCCAAAGTGTACATCCAGAAAAGTTCACGTTGCAAGAGGAGATTATTAATGTTGCCACCCCTCCGTGGAAGCTGTACGTGTTCAATGCCTATGTATCTCAGGGAGGCAACATTATGTTTCATGAGGTTAACCTCAAGAAACATAATGTTGCCTCTTGCAACGTGAACTCTTCTGGATGTACACTTTGGACACTGTTTCTTCCAGGGGTTTAAATGAGGATATAGATATTCGGCCCTTCCTTTGACTCTTTCTCCATTCAACCCCCCCCCTTGCTCCTACGAGTTACCTCCTGGTGGATTTGACATTTGGTAGTGACCAGGTTCTCCTGTACTTTGAGTTATGCACCTTGTACAGGCGCCTCGAGATTACACCCACCATTTATGACGGCTTTTCTGGCCCAATACATAGTTTGGGCTATGTTGTCTTTAAAGTGTGCCCTCTATGTAGATCTTTATATCTTTGTATATTGTTATTATTATTGTATATTGTATTTTTGGCTGAAATCCACGTTTTAAATCACATTTTATATGCGTGGATATATATTGTATTGTGATACTCGCTTTTTGATGGGTGTTTTGACATGTTTTATACTTTTATATGTTTGTACATGACTTAGGTGACTTCAGACTTGACTTCAGACTTCCTTACCTGTTTACACCTTGGTTTGTGTCTGGATGCATTGTTTTTCTGTTTTTCTTTTTTCATTAAAGGTAATCAGTACATCAGATCTGTGTCATGTAATCACTGCAGCCGTTTGTCATGTGATCCTAATTGCATCATGTGATCAGCTTTACTTAAGATGGCCTCTCACAGTATTTTTTGTCTGACGAAGAGCAGACAGCTCGAAACGTACGTCACGGGCAATAAACAATTATTTTCTTCTAAGAGTCCTGCAGTGTTGTGAGTCATTCATCCTTTTTTCATCTACAACTATCGACTCAGCACCTGCCCTTCCACGGTGACATGTGCGTGTCTTTTGTTTGATTTTTTTAAAGTCAATAAACTGTCAGCTTACAGCCAACACTTATGCATTTATAGTCCATTTAAAATATATTATTATAATCTGCTTGTAGACATTGTATAGCAAGTGTGATGTAGTATATTACAACTGTGTTGCACTGTGAGACACATTTTCTGTTCTATTGTTTTATAAAATTGGTTGTATTTCTGCTCATCTCTATTCCTTTCTTCTTACCTGCAGGTATTAGTATGGCACACACGGACAGAGAAGCCTGTGCTAGTAAATGAGGGCAAGAAGGGATTTACTGACTCTAATGTGGAGATATGACATACTTCATCTGACACAGGTAATAGCAGATATTTTCAAATGTAAATGACTGCATTTTCATGCATTGATTCTTTTGGGGGACCAAAGGAGAGCATCTTAACTCATATGTGGACCATAATGGGCTTTGTTTAAAATAGATGTCTGATCTTTACATACCATAATTAAAGGACTGTCTTCTGTGGATTTTCTTATGATTGTTTTATGACAAGTAATTTTAGCCATCCTAGTGGTGTGGCCCAGTGAGTGGCGCTGTTAGTCTGTGAGTCGGTTCAATTTGGTCCAAACTGAAATAACTCAATAAGTATTGGATGGATTGCCATGAATGTCTGTTCAGTAAAAGGCTGTACAAGCATACAGATTTCACTCTCCCCAGAGGATCAATTTATCAATTCAAGGGGAGGGGAATGGTAGAAATCTCAGGAAGAGCAACTGAAGAGGGATCCCTCTTCCAGGCCAGACAGACGTGCAATAGATGTCGTACAGAACAGATCAACATAATAAATTAACAGTAATCTGTATGACACAATGAGACAGAAAGAGAGACAGAGAGAGAGACAGAGACAGAGAGAGATGCAGGAGAGACGGTAATGATAATAGCTTATAACAACATTAATTAAAGTAATAATATTATAATTATAATTACGGCTATTGTGGTACAATATGTTGAAAGTATCTATTAATATCTGATAGTATACATATGTGACAATAATCATATGTGTATAATAACAGTAGAAGTATGGCTAATGACAACAACAGCAGCAGGAGGCATCTGGCAGGACCACGGCAGCAGCACAACCACACATATCACAATATCCAGGCACCACTGCGATGTAAGTTAACCTGAGAGACAGTGGAGCACAAAGGCTCTGGAGAAGAAGCCGAGTTAGTGACATGCAGTACAGCCAAGTTAGCAAGATGCAGTAACAGGACATGAGAGAGAGAGAGAGAGACAGAGACAGAGATTTGATTTTAAAAAATCCCTTTATTTAGCAGTTACAAATCAAATCACTGTTTCATCATCTCCTCAGAGCAACGAAAACCAAAAAAAACACACAAAACCAGAAAAGAACTTTCAGTCCCGAAAACTCTTTTCAAACATGAACCTTTAACTGTCCATCTCCACCCATGGAGCACAAAACCCCTCCCACAGCCGACACCCAGCTGAAGGCTTGCAGGTCCTCCATCAGCTGGTAGTAAGAAAACTCCACCCTCAGTCTGGCCTTCAGCAGACCCCGCAGAGCCTCCACCGGATCCACAGCACCACAGTCCAGGGCCTTGTTCTTCCGGGTCAGCCAAATGGCCAGCTTTGCAGAGCCCAGGAGAAAGTTCATCAGAGTGAGCTCTGCTTTCCTCCTGGCAGTGTACTTTGGGCCATAGATAAAGAGTCCAAAAGAAAACCTCTCCCCAAGAGTCCGAGTCCACCTGCCCAGCAGGTCAAACAGAGGAGCCAGCCTGGGACAGCCAGTGAATAGATGGGCCAGAGTCTCAGTCTGAGAGCAGAACAAACACCCCTCTCCCACCCCAGGATCAATGTGCGCTCTGTGTCTGTTCGTAGCTATCGCCCCATGTACGATCCTCCACTGGAGGTCTGCAGTCCTCTTTTCGATGGGCACTTTGTACAGGGACCGCCAGCTGCCTTTGGGGGAAACGTCTGGGCCAAACAAACCAGTCCACCTCGACTCTCTCATCCCCGACAGAGGCCGGACGTTCAGGACCTTCACACAGAGCTGGTAGATGGCCCTCCACCCTGCGTCCTGAAGCTTGTCCAGGTTGGGGGCTTTGAGGGACAGCAGCTGACCAACCCCCTCCTGCCACTCCCCCACCGCTGGACCAACAGACAAGGAGGGGAAGCTGTGCTCCGCACCCTCAACCCACCGCCCACACACAGACTCGTCTCTGGCGAAGGCCCTCAGGCGAGGGGGCAGGGCAGCAAGGACCTCCTCCACCACCCTGTGGATGAGTCTGGCAGAGGTGACATTGGCTCTCTCCCTCAGTAAGTCCACAGATGTCGAAGTCAGCCTCATCAGGTGACCCAGTTTGGTGCAGCCTGCCTCCCTGAGACTGGACCGCAGGCTCGCAGACTGGAGTGTCTGAGTCCTGATGAAGCTGTTAAGGAACAAAGGTTCCTCAAACACTCACATGTCTGCAGTCTCTTCCCCAGCCCGGGACAGTCTGAGGATCCTCCAGGCCTGCAGTACTGAGCTGTAGAACGGGGTGAGGCCAGAGAGATCCACCCCCTCCAACTGCAGAAGAAAAAGCTGTTTGTCATAGCTCCAGCGTCCGGCTTTCCTCAGCAGCACGCGAGCTGTATCCAGCCAGCTTGGGCCACAGTTGTAAAGCAGTCTTTGTGCAGTCCAAAGTCTGAAGGAGGCGATCTTGGCCTGAATGTCAATCAGTCCCTGCCCTCCTTCGGCTGTTGGCAGGTAGAGAGCCGCTGCCTTAATCCAGTGATGGCCAGACCAGAAGTCCACGATCATCCTCTGAACCTCCTCCATCAGTCCTCCAGGTGGTGTCAAGGCGACAAGTCTGTGCCAGAGAGTCGAGGCGACTAAGTTATTGGCAACCAGAACCCTCCCCCTGTACGACAACTGGGGCAGCAACCATTTCCAATTAGACAACTGAGCACACACTTTCTCCTTAACTCCCTCCCAGTTCTTCCTCTGAAAACCCTCTGTACCCAAAAACACCCCCAACACCTTCAAACCCTCCCTCCCCCACTCAAGGCCTCCAGGTAGACTGGGCACCACCTGATCCCTCCACCTTCCCAGCAGGAGAGCTTCACTCTTAGCCCAGTTCACCCGTGCAGATGTGGCCCTCTCATACAGGGACAGGGAGTCCTGCAGACACCGAACGTCCCCCTGGCTGGTGATGAAAACGTTCACATCATCTGCATAAGCAGAGAGTGCAGGGGGACATTCAGCGCCACAGGACCCGGGCAGTGAGAGCCCGCTGAGCCGACCCCTCAGCCTGCACAGCAAGGGCTCAACAGCTAAGCTATACAGCTGGCCGGAGATGGGACAGCCCTGTCTGATCCCTCGCCGTACAGGGATTGCCCGACTCAGCCCTGCCCCCAGCTTCACCAAACACTGTGCACCGTGATATAACAAACCCAGCCAAGAAAGAAACCCATCACCAAAACCAAAAGCCCTGAGTGCAGCAAACAGAGTGGTCCACCCGGTCAAAGGCCTTCTGCTGATCCAGAGACACAACACCACAGTTCACATCATACACACGGCACACATCAATGACGTCTCTGATCAGGAAGACATTGTCCATTATTGTCCTGTCTGGGACACAGTAACTCTGATCTCTGTGTATGATGGTCCCCAGAAAGTCCTTCAGCCTGTTGGACAGAGCTCTGGACAGTATCTTATAATCTGTGCAGAGAAGAGCTCCTGGCCTCAAGTTTTTCAAAAGGGCGAGATCCCCTTTCTTTGGCAGCAGGGAAAGCACCGCTCTCTGACAGGACCCAGGGAGAGATCCTGTCCTCAGACTCTCCAGCAGCACTGCATGAAGATCCGGTCCCACAATGTTCCAAAACTTCTTATAGAAGTCCGCGGACAGCCCGTCGATCCCCGGTGCCCAACCTGAAGCCATCTGACCCACAGCATCAGTTAACTCCTCCAGGGTCAGCTCACAGTCCAGAGCAGCCGTTTCTTCTAGAACCTCCAGGAGCTCCACACGGCCCTCCAGGCTACAGTCCTCTGCTGCAAACAGGTCTGCATAGAAGTCCACAGCGTGGCTCCTCATTTCAGCCGGATCAGTGGTTATTCTGCCGTCTGGGAGCTTCAGACAGGACAAGAGCTTCCTCTGCGTTGCCGACCTCTCCAGGTTGAAGAAGAAGGAGCTCGGGGCGTCCATGTCCCTCAGCTGGAGGAAGCAAGACCGGACTAAGGCTCCCTTCACTCTCTCCTGCAGGATCGAACTGAGCTCCATCCTCTTCTATTGCAGCTTTGGGCCAGTGGTGGGATCTGGGCTCCGCTGTAACCCCTCTTCAATGGTCTAAATGTCAGCCTGCAGGTTTCTAACTGCCGCTTGTAGGTGAGCAGAGGAGTGAGCAGTGTACTGCTGACAGTACACACGGATCTGAGCCTTGCCAACCTCCCACCACAGTTTTAAGGTACCGAAGTCTGCTCTCCTCTTCTGCCACTGCTCCCAGAAAGCCTGAAAGCCCTGGCAGAAGATGCTGTCATGGAGGGGCTTGTTGTTAAAATGCCAGCAGGACTTAACCCTCTCACCTGGCGACAGCATTAATTCAGTGTTGACAAAGTGGTGGTCTGTGAAGCCCACCGGGCTGATGGTACACTGAACCAGTTTAGGACTGAGGGTTTTGGAGAAGCCGATCCAGTCTGGCTGCACAGACTGTGTTGTTATGGAGTCTGACCCATGTGTACTGTCTGGACTGAGGGTGTTTGATTCTGAAGGTATCTAGCAGGTCACAGTGGGAGAAAACAGAGCTGAGAGACCGGGATGAAGGTGGGTGAGGTTCCTCTCCTATCCTGTCTGTGGTAAAGTCCAGGGTGCAGTTAAAATCCCCACCAAGGATAATTTGGTCTTGATGGAAGACCATCAGCTCATCTTTCAGCCGGCTGTAGAAAACCACCCTTTCTGATCTAATGTTAGGAGCATAGACATTACCAAAACAGAACACACACCCATCAATTTCTGCCCTAACCAGTAGCAGCCAGCCCGGCACCACCTCACTACAGGAGAGCACATTAGCATTAGCATTAGCTTTAAAACAAATAGCTACACCAGCACTGAAGTTAGTGCCATGGCTGAGCTTACAGAAACCGTCCCACCATAAACCCCAGTCAGTCTCGTCAGATGGATCACTGTGTGTTTCCTGCAGAAACAGCACATCAATCCTTCTCTGACCACAAACTTCAGAAAGAAGAGCTCTTTTATTTCTGTCTCTCCCACCGTTTATATTAAGAGAACCTATCTTAATGCTCCTCATGGATAAGTGAGACAGGAGAAGCAGACAGACAGAAACCAGCAGGACTCTGTAGAGAGAAGACACCCTGTGATGCATGATCATTTTTATTTCCTGAGTTTACGGACAGTTTTACTGTTGACTTTTCTCAGAGTGATGATGTGTTTTTTAGGTCTGAACCGTTTCTTTTCATCGAGGAGGTCAAAGCCGACCTGTTTCTTTAATGTGCTGACTGACCTGATGAATTTCTCTGTGTCACTAAAGTAATCGCTCACCTTTACTGCTTTTTTATTGTATGTTTCATCCATGAACTGATTGATTTCCAGTAAAGAGTAAAGGTCTGTGCCCCTGTTTGAAGCTTCAGTGTTATCTGAGTCATAGTCCTCCTCCATGTCCTCTCCCTCACATGAAGCCTGACTGCACACTGCCTGAGCCTGACCTGTGACCTCACTGATGGGAGCTGCCTCCTCACCATTTGACTGTTCTTCAGCTGCTGCTGCAGACTGAGAGCTGCTCAGGTCTGCTGCAGCCCCAAACCCCTCACCAGACTGACCTGGCAGAGATTTCAGCTCAGCTGCTGCCGCAGACCGACAGCTGCTCAGGTCCGCTGCAGCTGAGCTCTGAGCCGAATCCACTGTCTCACCACACTGTGATCCAGAAGTATGAGAGCACACATCAGCATCAGCAGGAAAACAAACCGCCACTTTATCCGCCTCCGCGGATACACACGCGGCGGACGCAGCCGTGGATGCGCACACGGCAGGCACAGCCGCGGACGCACATGCGGCGGACGCAGCCACAGGCGTGGTGCGGGGTGCGCCGCCCACAGCGTCAGCAGCATCCCGCCTCCTATGCGGACAGGCAAAACGTTTATGTCCCACATCTCCACATTCAAAGCATGCTTCATGCTCCCTGAGCTGGCGTAAACCATGTAAGAGCCATCTCCATGTTTGACCCTGAGGGACACCTCCAGAGTCTGAGAGGGAGAGTCTAAAAACATGAACACCTGTCTCCTCAGATACTGCACGTGCTTCAGTTTAGGATCTTTACACCCCAAACTGATCGTTTTGAACCCGCTGGCCAACTTACACAATGTCATGGATAAACATGGGTAAATGCATGGAAAAAAAATCATTACATATCACCTCTGATAATGGTTTATTCATTTAAAAACACATTGTGCTCATTTAGCACACTATTTCATGTAGTTTTTATCTGCTGGAGGGTCGCGTAGGGGAGCGTAGCACGACAAAAATAGAAGAGTCGCATAAAATAGAGAGACGTCGCGCGCGACAGACGGGGGTTGTCGCGCCGCTCCCGTTGCCGGTGGAGCCACTGTAATTGATTAACCGGGGGGGGGAGCTGCTATGGTACTCGTGCTGCAGACGTGTCATGCCGCTGACGTGCCCAGTGGAGCCCAGCCGTTAGTCAGCCTAACTAGGGGCTGGTACAAGGCAAGCCTGAGCCGGCCCTAACTATAAGCTTTATCAAAGAGGAAAGTCCTAAGTCTAGTCTTAAATGTGGAGACGGTGTCTGCCTCCCAGACCGCAACAGGAAGATGATTCCACAGGAGAGGAGCCTGATAGCTGAAGGCTCTGGCTCCTGATCTACTTTTGGTATCTTTAGGGACCACGAGTAACCCTGCAAGTTGACAGTAGTATTTTAAAGTCAATTCTGGATTTTACAGGGAGCCAGTGCAGATAAGCTAAAACAGGAGAAATATGATCTTGTTTCTTAGTTCCTGTTAGTACACGTGCCGCTGCGTTCTGAATTAGCTGGAGAGTTTTTAAAGACTTATTAGAGCTACCAGATAATAAGGAATTACAGTAATCCAGCCTAGAGGTAACAAAAGTGTGGACCAATTTTTCTGCATCCTTTCAGGTCAGGATAGGCCTAATTTTCGCAATATTACGCAGATGAAAAAATGCAGTCCGTGAGATTTGTTTTAAATGAGAATTAAAAGACAAATCTTGGTCAAATATTAATCCGAGGTTTCTGGCGGTAGTGCTAGAGGCCAGAGCAATGCCATCTAGAGAAACTATGTCATCAGATAAAGAGTCTCTGAGTTGTTTGGGGCCAATAACAATAACACCAGGAAATTGGTGCTCATCCAGGTTTTTATGTCTTTAAGGCAATTAATTTAATTAACTGATTAGTTTCTTCTGGCTTCATCAATAAATACAATTGTGTATCATCGGCATAACAATGGAAATTTACAGAGTGATTTCTAATGATGTTACCTACAGGAAGCATATATAGAGTGAATAGGATTGGTCCGAGCACCTTGTGGAACTCCAAAACAAACTTTAGTACGTAAGGATGATTCATCGTGAATATGAACAAACTGAAAACGATCAGATAAATAAGATTTAAACCAGCTTAGTGCAGCACCAATTAAATGTTCCAGTCTCTGTAGCAGAATTTGATGGTCAATTGTGTCAAATGCCGCACTAAGATCCAATAAAACAAGTACAGAGACGAGTCCTTTGTCTGAAGCAATCAGAAGATAATTTGTAATTTTAACTAGTGCTGTCTCAGTGCTATAATGCACTCTAAATCCTGACTGAAATTCTTCAAATAAAACAGACAGACAATATTACTGATGTATTAAATAACGTTGCAGAGCACTTTTTTTATTCCGACGCCACACAATCACATCTACAGTACACGCATGAACACGAACACATGCTTGCTCAGAACCCCCTCTGATCCCACTCTAACATTCACACGCAACAGGCCAAGCCTATTTACACATAAACGTACAGATGAAGCAAAGTAGCCTACATCCAGTCCACAACCACAACCAAAACTCATCCCACCCGCTCCCGCAAAACTCTGAGAATTTATGCCCGCACAATAATAGACGTGCATTGATTTTGTGTCTTCTCCTGTCCCGCAGGAGAAAACACGTCATTTTATAGGCTATTAATAAAGAGATTCATGGGGTTGTTTGTTTTGTTTCCCTGGCCTGCATGTCTTTTGACGCACTGGTCAAGAATAGCGCTCTTATTTCATTGTTTTCATTTAGTTTTTAATGAAATAAAGGCTGTTTCATATTCTATTCTCCTTCTCTGTATTTATTTATTTTTCTACTTTTATATAATCACGCAGTGATTGAGGTTAAAGCATGCCTGGCGCCAGGATGAAGTTACTGAGGGGGCGGTTAAAAATTACGAGGGGGCAAATCTTTATTATGCAACATAGGTTCACAGTAAGTTATAAAGTGCGCGCAGCCGTGCGTAATTGTCGCGTGTAATGACAGCTCGTTGCCGTTGAAACACAATAAACTGCACGTCTTCTTTCATGTTTGTCTCATGACAGATGCCGCTGACAGACAGACAGACAGACAGACATGTGGAGCAAGCGGTAAATTGGTATGAAAGCTGGTTCAGGGCATATTCATCCATTTATGAATAAATATGGAGTGGAAACGCTCATGCATGTGCACCAAGTTCCTGTGTTGACATCCTGTCGCTAGGCTACATTTTCTTCTTCTTCTTCTTCTTCTTCTACTGTTTAAGGCGGTTGGCAAACAGCAAATTGGTCCATTACTGCCACCAACTGGTGGAGTGTGGATCAAAATGACTATTACACCTTTAACAAAAAAAAAAAAAAAATAGCCTACATCCCGATCCTGCAGTGTTTTTTTTTTAGCCGCCCATTCCCGCCTGCAGCAAAGTACAAACCGCCCGCTCCCGCAATATTTGCGGCGGGTTCCAATCCCAATGCAGCCTTCTATGTCAGAGTACAAAAGTTACCCGGGCCATGGCCCCCCTGGCCCCCCCAGGTTTTGCGGTCTGTGAGTGAGTGTAAAATCCTAACACTAAAGGTAAGACTTCCTTAAGTAGCCTAGTTGGGATGGGGTCTAAGAGACACGTTGATAATTTACTGTAGATGAAGAAATCACTGCAGTCAATTGTTGAGGAGAAATTGGGGAGAAGCTATCTAAATATATATTAGGTCATACAGCTGTGTTTGAGGTTAGATAGGTACTATCTGAGGAGAGGAGGTCATAAATTTAGCCTCTAATAGTTTTGTCATTAAAAAAGCTCATAAAATCAATACTGCTACACTGCAAAAACTCAAAATCTTACCAAGAATATTTGTCTTATTTCTAGTCAAAATGTCAGAATCTGTCAGTGGACCAAGTTTTTTTTGCTTGTAATAAGAAAAAAAACCTTGCTCCACTGGCAGATTTTTTCTACTTATTTCAAGTGAAAATTTACTTGAAACAAGTGAAAATTGCCTAAAAACAAGTAAATTTTAAGGTGATGAGTCTTATTTTAAGTGTAATGAGATTTTTTTGGACTAGAAATTAGACATTTTGACTAGAAATAAGACAAATATTCTTGGTAAGATTTTGAGTTTTTGCAGTGTAAGGGCTAAAGGAATACAAGGCTCAATAGAGCTGTGATTCTCAGTCAGCCTGGCTACAGTGCTGAAAAGAAACCTGGGGTTGTTCTTATTTTCTTCTATTAAAGCTGAGCAATAGTTTGCTCTGAATCCTACTGACTTTGGTGACCCCCTAAGCTTTTATTTATCATCACAATGAAATACACCACTGGATAGATTAAATATTTTGTACAGGTATTTATGGTCTCCAGAGGATAAATCATAATGACTATGATAAACCTAGAACCTAGAATTTGTCCAATACTGTTAAATTTCACATTTTAGCGGACAAACAACCACTGGCAAGGATAATTGGAATAAAGAGTTAATTGTAAAAATAATGAAGAGTGGCAAAGGTGTCTCAAGTGATGAAGAGTGGCAGGCAGAGGTGAATTGGGTGGGCATCACAGAGAAGGTGGGCAGGAGGGTGGCTCAGAGTGTGGCTGGTAGCAGGGTTGAATCCACTGGACAAGAAGCAAGGAGCAAGAAAACACAAGGGTGAGGTGAGGATTACTCAACTAAGAAGCAAAATTGCAAACAAGACTGACAAGAGGCCATATGTTAGCCCAGACAAACTGACAGGGACAGACACACACATACACACCCACACACACAAACGAGGGAGGGTGAGAACAGGGGAGCACACAAGGAGAGAGGGAGACAAATACTTTGGTTTATGACCAAATACCCACAAAACTAATGACAGTCCCATCAGCCTTAGCTATATTTTGTCTTAAATGCTAATTAGCAAATGTATGCAAACATGCTAATATACTAAGATGATAAAAATGCTTAAAGGTCCAGTGTGTAAGATTTAGAGGAATATACTAGCAGAAATTGAATATCATATTCATAATTAACTATGTGGGCGGCACGGTGGTGTGGTGGTTCGCACTCTCGCCTCACAGCAAGAGGGTTGCCGGTTCGATCCCGGGCGTGGGAGCCCTTCTGTGCGGAGTTTGCATGTTCTCCCCGTGTCAGCGTGGGTTCTCTCCGGGCACTCCGGCTTCCTCCCACAGTCCAAAGACATGCAGACTGGGGACTAGGTTAGTCTAAATTGACTCTAAATTGTCTGTAGGTGTGAATGTGAGCGTGAATGGTTGTTTGTCTCTATGTGTCAGCCCTGCGATAGTCTGGCGACCTGTCCAGGGTGTACCCTGCCTCTCGCCTGATGTCAGCTGGGATAGGCTCCAGCCCCCCTGCGACCCTCAAGAGGATGAAGCGGTTAGAAGATGAATGAATGAATGAATAATTAACTATGTTTTCTTTAGTATATAATCACCTGAAAGTAAGAGGTGTTGTGGTTTTGTAACTTGTCACATATGACGAGTTCATATGTGACAAATAGGCATATTCATATGGCGCAGTAGATATCCGCCTGCGTTTGTTGTTGACATTTTGGGACGGTGTGTTTTATGCTGGGTAATACAAGCATATGGTAAGGTTTTGGAAACGTGATTAGGTTTAGAAAAAACATCATGATTTGGCTCTGCATTCATGTGGGAAGCAAACACCGGTCTCCTGGGTGAAAGTCCACGTTTGTTGTAGTTCCAGTGCAATGTGCAAAAAGTTAACATACAGCCCTGATATTTATTTTCTATCATTTTTCATTTACATGTTGTGCAGCTGCATATTTTCAAACAGGGGAAAAAAATCCCTGTCTTTGCATTTCATTTTGTATATATATATATATATAGATATATATCATAATAATAATAATGATGATAATAATAATAATAATAATACTACATTTTATTTATAGAGCGCTTTTCAAAAACTCAAAGACACTTTACAGGCAGACAAAGTGCAGGAAAATACAATAAAGAGTGCAAAACAGCAGACAAAAAGAGGAAAACAATTACAGACAAGAGTATCATGTATTGTACATATATGTATGTATGTATTCAGCCTAAAGATACAGAGATATGATTTTTTGTCCATATCACCCAGCCCTAACCCAACAGCATATCACACCACCGCATAAATGTTGCTTTTGGTGTCTGTTGAAATCACTGACAAAGCAGTGGTATTCAACGACTTCAAAATGAGAATGGACTGGTCATTCATATTTATCTATCTTTCTTCCACAAAGTCTGCAATGTTGTTTCCACAGTAGCCCAGAAAGGACAACGCAAATGCTGGCTCTAGACAAGGCCATTTGTGTTTTCTTATTTTAGCATTAGCCACTATAGTTCTCTTACACACTTGACACAAGGAAAAAGTTTCACTTGGTTGCAATCTGCAACCTTATCGCTACACACTAGACTATAAACATGCCTGCTTACCATCAGAATGTTAACATTTTTTTTTGTGAGTATGTCAGCATGTTGAAGGTAGTATTTAGCTCACAGAGGCTTACAGCATGACTGTAGACCCATGGACGTTCTGTTTGTAACATGTGCCTTGTTTCTGTCCTTTCAGGGACATTTCTCCAATGGATTCTTCCTGGATTCAAACCAACCTCAGAGCAATAAGCCAGGTTAAAAAATATTATCACAGCTCAGTGCTGTAACTATACTTAATCATCGCTTAGAAACTGAGGTTCACCCGTCCACCCCAGCAGGGAACACAAGCCATGCGTTTAAAAGGTTCGCAGAGTATCAAAGCACAAATGCACAAAAACAAGCTGGCCCATTCTGCTCCGAGCACTGGCTTATGCGAGACACTGGTATGAGTTGCCAAAGGAGCTTACCCACTGAGGTTTCCTTGGAGAACTGAGACAAAGGATATTAAGTGATTTAAACTGCAGGAAGATATGGCACAGCAAGCAATTAAGAGTCCTCTGAGCGCAGTCAACACCAGCCAACCATCCAATCAACATTAAATAGGGCCCTCTTGTTCTGAAGCAAACTGGCTGTCCAGCACAGGGCTGTACAGAGGAATCAAAGGGGCTCTTGTCTTAGTTGAGTCAGCAAGGACTGACAGACTACACTGAGGAAATCTGAGCCATCCCCACTTGTACTGTAAAACACTGAGCTATTTAGATAGCACTTCAAACCTAGCAATAATTAGGAGCTCTGTTCGTCCTCAGCAGACATTCACACATGCTCAGCTGTCTCACTGCACAGGACGAGCATATAGACACACATGCACTCAAAAACACAGAGAAATGGTTTATTCCAGTGAAACAGCCATGTCCCCTCTCACAGACATTTACTGTAAACTCTTGGTTATTCCCGATATGCTGAAACACTACTGAGGTCTACCCATATTTCAGAGGAGATTCAGTATCTGTACGGGCCTGTTCACTTCATAGCATCTTCATAAGCAAATTAAGATCTCACTGAGTAAAGTTATTTATTGTTTAAGATTAACTGGTACTATTTACTTGTTAGTTACCAGCTATGCATGCACAGGTCAATGGTGTGTGAAGCCATTACTCTAATACTTGGATGTCAATTCTATCAAATAGCTGTATTAAACAAATCCAATTATCCCCACCATGACTGGTTGGCTTGCAAGTGATAATTTCATACCCTGCTGATATGCAATGGCACTGCTTATAAATGCTGCTGTTCTCATACTGTGGCTGTTTGGTCAGTTATCAGTAGTCAGTGCGTTTACATGCACAGTTAAGTGGAGCTACAGATATAGCCCAACTAGGTCATTTAATTAGACTACTGTCCTTGTTCCAGTGTACAAGCACAGGTGGCAATATGTCCCCTTTCTGCTTGTTAATATTTGACCTTTTTCTGCTTGATCTATTATGTCACAGACCAAACAATCAAGCGTCTTCCAGCTGTTCCACCACATTTTTGAACAGGTTGCCATTCTGTGTTTTCCTCCAATCCATGTATTTCAAAATATTTAACTCTTTCAGCTGACACAGCATGAACTGTGTCTCCTTGTCCATCCACAAATGGACAAGGACTTCAAGGTCAACTTCAAGGTCAAAGCCCTGAATGGAAACTGTGGAGCATGTGCTGCACCTCAGCCAGTTTGGGCCCGATTGACTGTATGAATGCAGCAGTTATTCAACTCCCAATCCCATTATCTGGGTGTGTTAGTCTGACTTTGAGACATTGAATTTAGTACAATTTCAGTCAGATGAACATGTTTACATGTATTTTAGAAGTCCGGATTTAGTGGGAATAACACAATAAATCAATTTTCTCGAATGTCATGTAAATGTACTGAGTGTGCTAGGCATCTGAAACCTTGAACTTTCACTCAGTAAGGTATAGGACCTAATGTTGCTACAATGCTGCTTGTGTTTCATTTGAAAGCTGCTCACATCACTCCTGCCTAAGCTAAGATTGTCCCACAAGTCAGATTTTTGTTTTACCATTTCAAAAACTGCAGTCTGTGGAATATTCACACGAGCAATACAAATCTAACAATAGTATCAAATATAACTGCCACCCCCAAATAGAAATGTCTAGCCTTTAGGTGGAACTCCATGGGTAAGAGAATATACTTGGTAATTTGTGTAGAGTCATTGAAACTAAAGGTACTGTACAGTACAGGCCAAAAGTTTGGACACACCTTCTCATTCAATGCGTTTTCTTTATTTTCATGACTATTTACATTGTAGATTCTCACTGAAGGCATCAAAACTATGAATGAACACATGTGGAGTTATGTACTTAACAAAAAAGGTGAAATAACTGAAAACATGTTTTATATTCTAGTTTCTTCAAAATAGCCACCCTTTGCTCTGATTACTGCTTTGCACACTCTTGGCATTCTCTCCATGAGCTTCAAGAGGTAGTCACCTGAAATGGTTTCCACTTCACAGGTGTGCCTTATCAAGGTTAATTAGTGGAATTTCTTGCTTTATCAATGGGGTTGGGACCATCAGTTGTGTTGTGCAGAAGTCAGGTTAATACACAGCCGACAGCCCTATTGGACAACTGTTAAAATTCATATTATGGCAAGAACCAATCAGCTAACTAAAGAAAAACAAGTGGCCATCATTACTTTAAGAAATGAAGGTCAGTCAGTCCGGAAAATTGCAAAAACTTTAAATGTGTCCCCAAGTGGAGTCGCAAAAACCATCAAGCGCTACAACGAAACTGGCACACGAGGACCGACCCAGGAAAGGAAGACCAAGAGTCACCTCTGCTTCTGAGGATAAGTTCATCCGAGTCACCAGCCTCAGAAGTCGCAAGTTAACAGCAGCTCAGATCAGAGACCAGATGAATGCCACACAGAGTTCTAGCAGCAGACCCATCTCTAGAACAACTGTTAAGAAGAGACTGCGCGAATCAGGCCTTCATGGTCAAATAGCTGCTAGGAAACCACTGCTAAGGAGAGGCAACAAGCAGAAGAGATTTGTTTGGGCCAAGAAACACAAGGAATGGACATTAGACCAGTGGAAATCTGTGCTTTGGTCTGATGAGTCCAAATTTGAGATCTTTGGTTCCAACCGCCGTGTCTTTGTGAGACGCAGAAAAGGTGAACGGATGGATTCCACATGCCTGGTTCCCACTGTGAAGCATGGAGGAGGAGGTGTGATGGTGTGGGGGTGTTTTGCTGGTGACACTGTTGGGGATTTATTCAAAATTGAAGGCACACTGAACCAGCAGGGCAGCACGGTGGTGTGGTGGTTAGCACTCTCACCTCACAGCAAGAGGGTTGCCGGTTCGATCCCGGGCGTGGGAGCCCTTCTGTGTGGAGTTTGCATGTTCTCCCCGTGTCAGCGTGGGTTCTCTCCGGGCACTCCGGCTTCCTCCCACAGTCCAAAGACATGCAGATTGGGGACTAGGTTAATTGATAACTCTAAATTGTCCGTAGGTGTGAATGTGAGTGTGAATGGTTGTCTGTCTCTATGTGTCAGCCCTGCGATAGTCTGGCAACCTATCCAGGGTGTACCCCGCCTCTCGCCCGATGTAGCTGGGATAGGCTCCAGCCCCCCCGCGACCCTCAAGAGGATGAAGCAGTTAGAAGATGAATGAATGAATGAATGAACTGAACCAGCATGGCTACCACAGCATCCTGCAGCGACATGCCATCCCATCCGGTTTGCGTTTAGTTGGACGATCATTTATTTTTCAACAGGACAGTGACCCCAAACACACCTCCAGGCTGTGTAAGGGCTATTTGACCAAGAAGGAGAGTGATGGAGTGCTGCGGCAGATGACCTGGCCTCCACAGTCACCGGACCTGAACCCAATCGAGATGGTTTGGGGTGAGCTGGACCGCAGAGTGAAGGCAAAGGGGCCAACAAGTGCTAAACACCTCTGGGAACTCCTTCAAGACTGTTGGAAAACCATTTCAGGTGACTACCTCTTGAAGCTCATGGAGAGAATGCCAAGAGTGTGCAAAGCAGTAATCAGAGCAAAGGGTGGTTATTTTGAAGAAACTAGAATATAAAACATGTTTTCAGTTATTTCACCTTTTTTTGTTAAGTACATAACTCCACATGTGTTCATTCATAGTTTTGATGCCTTCAGTGAGAATCTACAATGTAAATAGTCATGAAAATAAAGAAAACGCATTGAATGAGAAGGTGTGTCCAAACTTTTGGCCTGTACTGTATGTATAAACTGTAGCTATAAACTGCTCCTGTACAAACAAGCCTCACTTTGTTTTTCATATTGATCTGTGAGTATGTATGAATATTTTAAGGTATTATATTAGACATGGGCTATGATTTTAACAATATTGATATCCCTGAATTTGAAGTTTAGACAGGCACTTTGTGAATCTTTGTCAGAGGAGGTGATGACAGTCACTGGATCTCTGCTGCCATGCCAAGATCAGGTGTATCCTCAAAGTGGACCTTGAAGTCACCCTCCTGCTCTTCAAATATAATGACCTTAATATAACAGGAAAAAAGTAGGAGATAAAAAAGAGAGAATAAGAGCTTTAAGACTTGACACTTACTGTGTTATCGCACACTTTAAATGTATAATTCATCTTCAAAGTCCATTATAATGCAAGTACAAACATTTAAAGAATAGTTTTGGGACACATATTTATTAATTTTGCCAAGAGTAAGTTCACATTTCTAACTCTCAGCAAGACAGCAAAAGCGTACTTCCAAAAACTATTCCCCTAACAAATTCTGCTTTGTGCACAGCTGTACCTGGTTAATTCCACTGTTGAGAAAGGGACCAGGGAGGTAGAGAGTCTGCTGGGGGCCAATTGACCAGTAGCGACCCAGGTTCAGCCCATTGATAAATACAACGCCTTTCTCCCAGCCCTGCGGACCCAAAGACAATTTTATCCATTCACAATGCACACATGAAGTATTTTTATACAATCACACACAAAAAGAATGTATGCAGCATAAACACTATGTTTTATTGAACTTACAGGCAGCTTCACAAATGTGTCACTGGGATACCCATATGCAAACAGCCTCCCCATGAAAAATCCAGGAAAGCTGGGGGCGTCAGGGAGAGTTTTCCAAGGTGCCTGATAAAGACTAAAATGAAGCATCCACTTCAAATGCTCTGTTACAGCATAAAGTGATAAGCAATGCTTTAGATTCAATAAAGTGTACAAACCTATCAATAAAGCTGGGTTTCATATCCAGGCTGTAAATTGTAAAATCCTGCAAGGGGATATTGTTTAATAAAATTTCCCCCACGAGGCCTGCAAGAACACAAATCAAAATTGGCTTTTGCATTACCCACTGAGTGCTTGAATGCTTTAATAGCAGGCATAGCAATAAACCGCATAATGCCTGTCGATCACCTTTATGTTGTTTGTCAAGGTCCCTTCCCTGATGAACTCGTCCACAATTTTCCACCAATAAGCTTAAGGTTCGTCGTCCCTGTACAGATTGATCGCCTTTATGTCTTAGCAAGTTTCAACAGCCAACATTTAAGCATCAGTCACATCCGATAAATGATGTTTATTGGACATTTGCCTTAATTTTCCAACTTAATGCCATACCTTAACATCAGAAACCACCAGCTCCAGGCTTTGGCGCTTGAAAAGGCCAATGTAGCTTCTGTCTAAAAACACCTAGGAAGAAAAACATTGTTGTCAAATAAATTATAAATAGTGTTGGGGGTAACACGTTACTTTTGTAACTTTGTTACTTAAAGTAACGTGTTACAGTAACATATTACATTTTAGCAGTAATGAAGTAATATATATTACCAACAGGATTTCAGGTACTATTATTGGTAAATGGACTTACACTTGTACCACTCAAAGCCCTTTTTATACAACAAATCACATTCACCAATTCACACACACACATTCATACACTGGTGGCAGAGGCTACCATACAAAGTGCCACCTGCGGCTCAGTTTTTAACACACTCACACACCAATAGAACAGCCATCTGGAGTAACTTGGGGTTCAGTTTCTTACTTCAATGTGCAGACTGGAGAAGTCAGGGAGCCTATCTTCTGATTAGTGGACAACCCGCTCTACCTCTCTGAGCACATTTTCGCATTACCACCCAAAATAAATAGTTTACTGTTTTCAGTTTTCATTCATCCACACTGATCTATATCGCTTCACCTCTGCCAGTGTACCACCAGAAAGGTTGCTGTTGTCTGAAGGTTGTTGTGTGTTGTCATGTCAATACAGACTACGTTATATTGTATTCACATCCCCTACAACTGCAGCAATGCCGGCACATGCCGTCCTGTTCTTATGCATAACTCTCTGTCCAGTGCTGTTGACGCTGACAGCTCTGGTGTATTAATTTGCGTTCATTATATTGACTTAATCGCACTCCATTCCTCAACATAAGTTTATTATGTTTCTAATAATAGGCCTACTAATATTTATGCAAATCTCATAATTATCAGACTTTGATACTCTGCCTGACCCTCCCTGTGTCCAAGGCCATTCATTTATTTAAAAAGGTCTAGGCTATTTGACTGTTCTATATCACACTATCATTAATTAAGCAGGGGACTGAAATACAAAGTGGTAACCACTGTATGTGAATGCATGAATGTCAGAGCTGTGCAGCTTTAGATTTGAAATGAACTGAAATAAACTGGAGCTTCTGTGCTTTGACTACCTGCTGTGAAACAACATGACCCTCATCCATTTAAAATGAACATTGGTTATTCTGAGCTCAATTTTGATCAAACACAAAAGTAGTGTAATATGTAACGTATTACACTACACAGAGTAACATTGTAAAGTAACTCATTACTTTCAAATGAAGGTAACTAGTAATATGTAATATGTTACATTTTGAGAGTAACTTGCCCAACACTGATTATATTACAGAACATAACACACAAACTTTGCTTCACTTTAATGAAATATCTCAAAGGCGGCTTTAGGTTTGTAGGATGAAACAAATGAGATATATGAGTAGTACATAATTAGTGAGTTTCCGACATGCTAGTATACTTTTTTTGACTTTGAACAGAGCCAGGCGAGTGCTTTTACCCTTTTACCCAGACTTTTCCTTCAAGTTAAGTTTAAACCAACAACAAATACAATAAAGATCATGATGTATGAAATTGATTAATCATGGGGGGCAATCACATCCATACTGCATCAGGTCAGGGTGTGTGAGGTCATGCCATCATGTACAATGAAGACTCACTAGGGCACGGTCTCGGACATTGTCTCCAGATTCCAATAATCCTCCACTGGTGATGGTAGTTTCGTACAGTGTGTATCCATAGGACTGGCCATTCTTATTGTTCACAGGTAGATTCTCCATGCTTATTGGCTTAGGTGACTTAAATGGCTGCCAAAAATTTAAAATAAATGAATAGATCTCCTTGACTGAAAATTATCTTCATTACACATATAGGCAAAAGTTAATCTTAGATACAACATACCCCCTCAGTAAAGCTCAAAGCATCCCATAATGACAGGTGCTGGAACATGATAGCTGGTTCATAAGCCTCCCTGAAATGCAGGGCTGGCATGTCAGAGAAACTGTCTCCTCCTGTACAGAAAGGTCAAAGACAACATTAGACAAAGAGGTTAGTTGCCACATGTATCTAATATTTTAATCTCATTTAAATTAAGTGTTTGACTTACTGTTGAACTGAAAAAATAAATCCCTAAGGAGATGGTACTTTGGGGTGTACTCCCCAGCTTCAGACACAGGCGCATCATAATCTGAAAAACATCATTATGTAATTTAACTATAAACTGCTGCCACCTGCTGGGTGTTTAGGTGAATGCTGTTCTGTAGTCATGAAGGAACATATTCTCCAGCTCTGACATGGCAGTGCTTCATTAGAATTAAATCTTTGCAAATTTGCATCAAAGACACCACTAGTTTGTTTGTGACAGAGCACAGAGGAACCAACCATAACTGGGGACCAACGCACTGTAGGAAGGATCAGCGAGTGCTCCACTCATGAAGCCAAAACTGGAGCCTCCGTGGAACATGTAAAGATTAACAGACATGCCTTGCCTCAGAATTTCTCTCACAGTGGACACCATATCTGAGAAGAAGTTCAACACATTCATTGTTCAAAAAAATGACTCCTTAAAACATAAAGCTCCCTGCAACAGAGGGAGATCATAATACAGTTTTTAAATCAAGTCACTGACACCTTTTTAATCCTCTGCAATAATACAAATGTTGGTTGGCCCTGACTTTAATATTTGCATTTACATTGCTGGCATAATGCTAGCATTCCTTATACACAAAGCAAGATGGCAGGGAAATAAATATAATGTAAACTACAGAGTGAGATAGAAAGCATTTGTTTGCAGCAGTTCAGATTGACTCAACATTAAATATTGCCAGTGGGTAAGATGAGAACTATATTTTATAAAAAGAGTCAGTGGCCTACTGTATAACAAAGGACTCAAGTTTTACCACTATGTGCTTTTCAAGGCTGATAACAGTATTTCTAAAGTAAATCTGCAGATGTTTTTTTGTTTTTTTTTTTCCTTTTGTCAAAAATTGCTTTAAAGGAACAGTGGGTAGGATTAAGTGTCATTTGATGGTGAGGATTGTAGATTGCAACCAGCTAAAACTTTCCCCATGTAACAAGCATGAACTCCCTGTTAGGATTCCTTCACTGTTCATTTTTCAGGAGGGTTTGACCAAGAGCTGAATAATCCATAGAGTTCTTCTCCTCTCCATAACAAACAGACCAGGTGATATAAACCGGTATAAACACTAAATAAAGCAGTTTTATGTTACAAATCAGTGTTTCTCTGATGCTGTTTGGCTTGTTGTAAATGGCCCCTAGCCTAGCACCTGTTACTGTAATGTATGCTCACCTTCTTTTTTTTGATAACTTAAGATCCAGATTTTCAGGAGGTTTTTACCATAAACTGAATTATCTCCTCTCCAAAACATAACAGACAAAATGATTTAAACCAGTACAAACACTAAATAGAGCAGTTTACCATTAAAAAAAAAAAAAATCTGTTTTTTTTCCAACACTGCTTGTAATGGTGGGATGGCTAACCATGGTGGCCGAGGTGAGAATTTGAATGGCCTTATCTAAAGCCGGTGTTTGGTCTGTCTATTCTGGGCTACTGTAGAAACATTCTAAGGTAACAAAAACCAGACAATTACCTTTTTTAGGTGATTATACACGAAAGAAAACATACTTACAATATTATATTTAATTTCTGCCAATATATCCCCTGAAATCCTACACACTGGACCTTTAAAAAGTGGTGGCATCAAATCTACTATATCAGATATATCTTCATATAAAAGTGATGTATTTCAATATATTTTTTATTCTACTTCATTATATAGTTGATGGTAAGGAAAATGAGATTACAGAAACGTGATATGTCATGAACTAAACTTCCTTTCAGTCAACAGTGAAGAAGGATGGCTAATTTAGTTTAAGAGGTAAGCACAGACAGAAAGGTGTCTTTTTCATCTATAAAGCCACTGAAAAAAAAGAACTTTCCTTACCTTCTGGGGGAAGCACATGGTGGAGGTCACCCCACACATCGTACCAGCCGGTCCAGTAGTCCATCACTAGAGTGGGGCTGTTGGGCTGACAAACAACGCAGGAAAGGTCTACACTATCAGTACACAGCTCACTGTCCAGTGTTTCATTGTCTCCTTGATGTCTTCAGTGGAAAGGTAGGATACACACCTGGATAGCATTCAGATCCTGGATGTCTTTCTGATTTAGCTTCTGCAGCTTCACTGATCTGATGGCTACAAGGTGGGAGATCACATCACAAGGTAAGCTGTGTGTGTGTGTGTGTGTGTGTGTGTGTGTGTGTGTGTGTGTGTGTGTGTGTGTTATTAACAGACTGTACCTCCAGCCACACTCCCCGACTTCATTGTGTTGTAGTTGTCTGCTGTGAGCAAGAGCTCACTGATCCCTCTAGACTGTAAAGCCTTTCAATATAAAACAGAAGGTCTCCTATACATGTGTGTTTTCATGTAGGATTTAAGGGAGCATTTGAATTAAGTGAGCCTATTACATCACCTCTTTAATGAAAAGCATGTAACTTTCATCCTTTGCAAAGGATCCATACTCGTTTTCCACTTGCACTGCAATGATGGGACCTCCTTTCTTGAACTGATTAACATTAACAACAACATTTTTTAAGGATGACAAGTTAAAAACAAACTGGAGGGACAAAAGACTTGTTTGCAGCTTTAGTGACAGTGGGCTCTAGTTTCCTGGCGCAGCGCAGGGTGACGAACCCAGCGTAGAGCTAGTTTTGAGCAGCGCAGCCCGAGGCGCGCTCAGTTTGGTAGTTTGGCAGACCGAGGTGCGCTGAGATGGGTGTGGCGGCGCAGCTGGGGGAGGTGTCGACAGATCCAGTTTGGCGCAGTGACAGTTTCGTGCCAAAAGGCTTCGCCGAAGGTGCGCTAAAAGCTCGCCAGCTGAAACCACGTCTACTGTCAGCGCAGGGGGAGCGCAGCCGGTGTAAACCGAAGTTAGGGCTGACCAGCGGACAGTGCGCACACGTCACCAAAAAAACACTATTCGATACAACTATCTGCAATCAGCACATAAATGTAGCTCTATATCAATTTTGATTTAGATTTAATATTTAGATTTAACATTTAACATTTAGGTGACACATTTAATATTTAGATTTAACTATTTCATATATTTCTGAAAAAATTCACAACACTTTTTTAAACATTGTTTGAAGCTAAATGTGGCAAAATGTTGATGTTATTTTCAGCGTGAGCCACTTCACAAACGGCACCCCATAGGGGAGACTGGGGTAAGATGAAACATTTTTCATATTCAGGATCACTACATCAAGGCTATTATAGTTTTGTTGCTAACTAATATATGTGCATATATTTCAGGATGTTGTGCATCCCTACAAACAAAAAGAATGAGTGTAAACATAACTGTTTTGATAATATAGCATGTCCAAAAAAAGTGGTCTTGTGGCACAACTTACCCCGTGTCTGGGGTAAGATGAGCATAGGAGTGGGGTAAATTGAGCCATCTCCCTCCTTCCCTCCCCCCGCCCTCCTTCCCCCCACCTCACCTTCTCTCCTCCCCCTCTCTCCCTCCCTCCCTGGGTTAAGATATTCCAGTTATACGTACATGTCTGCACTGAATTAAATAAGACGCTTCTTCAAATCCATGTGTATTTTTATTTATAATACACAATTCAACAGGTACAAATCTTTTTTTTTTAATTATTAATGCATATAGCAACTTTAAGTAAGGGATAATGTATAATGAGCCGGTCGGGGTTCTATTCCCCTGAAGGGAGTTATTTTCCCAGTATTCACCGGCTCATTATACATTATCCCGCTTATTACACGGCTAATTATCAGTTAAATAAATAATGTTGTCTGCCTCTGCGAAGTGCATTAAAACCGACCGGATTCGACAACTTTTGGTGAAAGTTTTGTACTCACCCAGGCTTAGTGGACTGAACCGAGGCATAAAACTCGCGTAAAATGTCATTAAGCATGACTGCCGAGTGTGTATTCAAATCCGTCTTCTTTTGTTTTTGGCAGAGAAGGTCCGTAGGTATTCTTTTTCTTCAGCAGCATCTGTTAAAATCAGCCACTTCTGTTTGTTTTTTCCCTCGGAAGTTGTTTGACAGCTGCAGTGTTGCAGGGCAGCATCCCTAGCAATGCTGGGCTACATAGCAACTGTGTGTAATGACCGTTGCTACTAACAGCTGTGTTTTTGGAAAGAAAACACTGAACTAAATCTGTAAACGTGAATCCTAGTTTGGTGTCCTTGCTGACAGGAGGGCCTCCTTCATCCTCTCTAAACTCCTCCCTCCATCTTACTCTCATTCCATCCACCACCCTCCCTCCTTCCATCCATATCCCACCTGCCCCTTTACTCAATATCCCACCTGTCCAGGTTGCAGGGGAATACAAACTGCTTGGACTCTGAGGTTTGGGGAGTTTTGCGATTGGATCACTTCTTGGGAAGAATCCCTCATCTTTCTCCTTGAAAGTAAAGCTTGGTTTACCATATCCAGCTTTGACTCTTCTCAGAAACTTACAGGTCAACTTACCTCTGTTCAAATTGCTCAACTTACCCCATAGCTACCATAGTGACTTTATTAGCCCCCACAGCTAAAATGGTGCACTTTCATGCTAGCTGTACTACCTCATTTTGTAGTTAATAGATACCACAATTGCTGTATAAAACAAATGAAAAATTATCTATTTTGGTCTAAACACAATCCCCATGAAACTTATGACAGACTAAATTCACTTTCATGAGTGAAAAATGCTTTTTTGGACATAAATCTCTAACCACTTAACCCATGTGGTTCTTACCTTCACAGACTCCATGAAATGATGCCTTCCTCCTAAATATTTGGTCACATGCCCAATTTTATTTACGGTTTCCTAGCAACAAGGGGTGGCTCAACTTACCCTTTGGCTCAAGTTACCCCAGTCTCCCCTAAGGGGATTGGCACCGTTTGGCACGCGAAATGGAAACCCAACCTGATTTGATTAACAAAACTAATGAGTTCACATCCCTCTCAGCCAACCACAAACAGCCACAGCATTAGATAGGGAGTATATATTCAGCATCTGTCATCTTAGAAAAGTCAAAAGAAAAGAAACAGAGTGAGACTGCGAGAGAGAAAGAGAGAGCGCACACGCGCACGAAAGAAACACAACATTGATTTACAATTGTGGTGACCTCCTCCCAGGCTACCTTTGCATCATCAGCCCGTGGAGGTCTGCTCGCAGTTCCATATATTCGGACACTGCGAGCTTGGACCTCTCGGACCAAAACATCAGTTTCCTCCTGGGAAAAGTTTGGCCGTCTGACGCTGCTGCTCTCTTCTGCCATGGCGAATGGTGTAAACTCTTATTACGCCTTCGCGAGGCGCATTTAAGAGCGAGGAGAGGGGCTCATTTGATTGGTGTGATGTGTGTAAAACCCACTCCACGCCTTCTCTCCTCCCTCTTTCCGACTTGCCCAGGTTGGAGGGACAGAGGTGGGACAGACAAGTAGCTGCGCCAGCGCGCACGGTGTGCCAAACTTGGAAAATCCGCCTGGCCACACCCAGTTGGCGAAGCGCAGCTGCGCCCCCGCCTCGCCTGGTCTGCGAAACTAGAGCCCTGAATGTTACCTGCAGTGGAACCACTTTCGGTATAAGTTGGTCAAAAAAAGTACTGACAGCCTGAGTAAAGCCTGGGTAAGTTGTCCTCAGTTTCATGCTTCCATCACGGAGGAGCCAGCTGCAAAGAGACAGAAAAGAAGGTGCATAGTTATGAGTAAAGCCACAGAGATGCAAGTACAGCAGAGGTACAGTTAATCTAAAATACTGGACAAAGCTTCACACAAGTCTTCCCTTAAAGCAAGATGTGACTTTTCCACCCTGATGTTATTTATTCTCTCCCGACATGGAACCAGTTCTGTTTCTGTTCCTGCACCTAATTTTGAACCACAGGCTGATCAAACATCCTCTTTTGTGTGTACGTGTGTTAGAGTGCGGCACAGGCATTATATTTCTGTCCGAACCGAATTTGTGTCACACAGTGGTTACAGGCTATTTAACAGGCGGAGAGGGAGACCTCCGTGTTTGAGACGGGAGCGGGAAGCAGGAGGTCCGACGCTTCCAGCGAGGGATGAGGGAGAAATAAAACAAAATAAGATAAAATAGGAAAAAACTGTCTCCCTCTTTTAGTTTATTTTCAGCGTTTAATCAAGGCGGAGACGGGCGGCTGGAGGTCCGAGACTTCCAGCGAGGGGAGAGACAGAAACAAACAGCCAATGTGTGTCTGTGTGTGTTATGTTCAGGTGTTGTCACGTAAATACCAGTGCCCAAGCAATAAACAGGACAGACAATAGGATTTTATTTATTTTTACACTACATTTTCACTGAAAGCTGACCGAATCCGACCGGAGCCCGAATACAATTTGTACATTTTTGACCAAACCCGGCCCGACCTGTTGGAACCCGTCGGGCTCAGATCACCACACTCTAGTCTGTGTAGCCTATGTGTCCCCTATTGGGGCCTATCTGAATTTCTGTCTTTGAGAGATATTATTTTGTAATATAACTGAATTTTCTATCCATACATATAAATTTTAAATATATTAAAATTATAAGGCATCTTTGAGTAAACTGTGAGTATCATTTAAGTAGGCTATGTCGTGGCAGGCCAAGTGTCCTCTTTTTTGGAAATCAAAATATGGTCACCCTACATTAGTACCCCTTTCCCACCAAATTAGCTCCAGGTCCTGGAGCCTTGGTGCTATGTAGAAAACCAGCCCATGTTTCCATCAGTTTTGAGCCAAACCATTGTAATCAAGTATGTATCATCAATGGAAGTAAACAGTAGTTGCAAAACCGGGGATTACATTGACTACCTGTGAACTTTGATCTGTAATTACAGATATTTTTAATCCAAAAACAAGTATGAACCAATGAGACCAATGCAGGCTCTTTCTTCCTATGATTTCTCACTTGACTTCTTTATTGTTGCCTTCTTCATCTGATCTTTCCAGGCTGTAGAATATGATGATGTCATGATTTGAACTTCAGTTCAAGGAAAACCTCCTATTTTTAGGTTCCAGCAGAGAACCAACATTTTGGGTTCTGAACCAGTTTATTTTTGGTTGAAATGTTCTGAATGGTTTAAAAATCAGGTGCAGGATCTAGAATAGAACCAGTTCTATGTTGGTGGAAAAGGTGTATCACAGCATTTCGACCAAAAATAAATTGGTTCAGAAAAAGTTGGTTCTCAGCTGGAACCAAAATATAGCAGATTTTTCTTACCCTTAAGTGCACACTGTGACAACATCAGTGGATGTATCATATTCTACGGATGGAGAGACGGGAAGAAGTCAAGTGAGAAGTCATCAGGAAAAAAGAGTGTGCAGTGGTCTTATTAACAGGTGGCTTACTTGTTTTTTGAAGGGAAAACAAATATTTCTAACAACAGAACAAAAGTTCACAAATAATTAATATAAGCTATGATTTTGCCACTACTGTTTACTTCTGTTGTGGTTTGTGCAACGCCCTCCATTAATGACACCTCCTTGATTACAATGGTTGTGCTCAAAAGTGGTGGACACACGGGCTGGTTCGCTGGATAGCATTAAGATTCCAAGAATTATGAACGGAACTAGTTCAAGAACCAGAGCTAATTAGGTGGAACAGGGGCTTTTGTGGTTCAGTGGTTAAAATCACTTACAAATTTAATTTAATTTATTTACAGACATAAACTAGTCAGAGCTTGGTGAACATTACACAGGCTTTGGGTTTAAATAGACACCCTACTTTAATACACACAGAAAATTAGGATGTATATATGCAATAATGTTACATTTTTTCCTCAGTTACATGTAAAGAATGCTAGCACTACCTTGGCAGTCCTCCTAGGTCCAGCTCAGAGGAGATGTAGGGCCCTGGGCGGAAAATCACCCACAATCCCAATTCAGCAGCAAGATTAATATAGGCTCTGAAACCCAGAGATAGAGGGCTATGAATATGTATTATCTGCCCCAACATAAAGTGCAACCACATATCTTGTTTTAGGTGAGTGAAATGTACATGGCAATAACAGTGGCAGGATGAGTTTTGTGTCAGCTGATGAGTTGACAGCCTGTTCTCATTCTGAAGACATCAAATACCACCGTTTTGTCAGTGATTTCAGTATCAGACACCTGACACCAAAAAACACCTTTTGGTGCCTTCTGTCTGTCAGCGAGAAGGCACCAGACGTGGCAGTATGATACGTGGATAGACAGCGTCAGTTCATAATGCGGCTGGATCGGACCTGTCGTGGTGGTATAATACGCCACTGGAGGGTGTCAGTTTCAAACGCTGTTTGAAAGTTCCAGTATTGGTGGATGGGTCCAACAAACCTCAATATTCTACCCAGGAGTCTGCTGTTCACTTCCTGTATGACTGAGACTGAGAGCCAATTCATGATTTTATTTTATTTTTTTAAACCTAACCACATGCTTTTGTTACCTAAACCTAAGCATGTTCTTTTGTTGCCTAAATCGAACCACATGCTATGGTTGTCAAAACCTAACTACATGCTTTTGTTGCCTAACCCTATCCACGTGCTTTTGTTGCCTAAACCTAACCACTTGCATTCATTGCCTCAACCTAACCACATGCTGTTGTTGCCTTAATCTAACCATGTGCTTCTGCTGCCTAACCCTAACCACATTATTTGCTGCCTAAATCTAAACATGTGCTTTTATTGGCATCTCTGCAATGGTTGCGATGTCCTGGAACGTCAACAGCAGATGCAGGAGGATACCTAGCATACTACTACATAGACATGAAAGTCCACTGACCAGGTGGTGGTATGTGATGATTTTGGATGAAAACGTATTGCAATAGAAGGGTGCTAAAACATTTAACAAGTGCTGTTTACTTCAACAGGATGCAAAAAACATAAAATAGTTCTCAGTAGCTGACATAGTAGTGTCCCGGGGTGACAAGTGCCATTGAATGAACGGTAATATCCTCCATGGTTATGCCTTAAGTGTGTGCTTGTTCAATTATTGCTTGCTGTGTATTTTAATTGTTGTTGCTGTGCATTCCAATTACTTGTTATTGTTTGCTGTGGATTTTAAACTGCATGCCAACAAAGTTCATACCTGTAGATATGTGTAAATTATAACTTGCTGTGATTTGTATGTGTGTGTGTTGTGGCTTGCTGTGATTTGTTGTCGCATGGACTGAGCGGAAGCCATGGTGTATTGTGGTCTTTTACACACAGCCCTTTTGTTTCCCCCTGTTCCCCTCCCCTTTCCCACAACTAACAAACCACTGGTCCACAGTCAGCTGAGTAGAGCATTTAGATGATGGTGCACACCTGAAAGGACGCTTCTTCTCTCCAGACAGAGGACACAGCTTGAGGTTCCGATGTTTGGCCGGGATCCACATGCCTGCCAAGAACTGCATGCACCTCACGGGAGCGCGTGCACAGCTGAAAGGAAAGCTACCTTCTTGATTTTTAAGGAAATGTACTGTTTAAAAACGAAATAATCTTCTTTGTCAGGTTCATCAGTGATGATCACTGATCTGAAGTCTAGTTTTTTAACATTTAGCGTCGTCAATGTTTTATTAGAATCGGTAAAGTAGCGTTTTCTAGATTGGTCTGAATAGTCTGCTTCATTAATCTCTCATTATTTCTTAATGCCAACTCTTCACTATTTTTTGTGTTGCTGTGTTTTTAAGCATGGGATTTCAGATAGTTCTACGAAAACAAGGTTTTTAAATGTGGAAAATTAATGTAGGGAGTCATTTGCACTGTCAAGGCCCATCAAATAAAGTATGCTACGTGCTGATAAAGTCATAATGGTGTTCCTTCAAACTTTGATTTGAAGTTTCATGAGGGTGTTAAGGGGAGCATGCATTTTTTGACAGAACTGATTGCTGCTGCCGAATAATGCATCCCCTGTTATTTATGCTTAGGTCATTATTAAATGAATGAAATTCACACTGTTGAGCCAAAAGGACCCAGAATATGAGCTGGTAAAATCCTTTGATTCACAGACCTCCTGAAATATAATTACAGCCTGGACGGATTATTCGGCAGAGGTGTATTTATTACCTGCCGAGATTTGCATCCCCTGTTTTTTCAGCCTAGAAGACTACCACATGTGTGAAATTCACACTGTTGAGCCAAAAGGACCCAGAATATGAGCTGGTAAAATCATTTGATTCACAGACCTCCTGAAATAAAATTACAGCCTGGGTGCATTATTCGGCAGAGGTGGGCAGGACAATAACAGGAGGAGAAGGGGGAGAGGCAGTTCACAAACATGGTTGATTCATCATACGGGACTTGTTTTTTATATCAAAATATATTTAAAGGATTAAAAAAAAAAAACAAGGAACAAACTTACCGGGGCAGAGAAGTTAAAAAAAAAAATACCAGGAAGACTTTCAGAAGTCAGGAGTCTCTGGTGTTAGGAATGTTCAGTGTCTCTGTGAACGCTGGGGTCGGGGTGGTGCATGCTGTGTGTGAGAGGCCTTGGGTTCAACTGTCAGTGCTTTCAGTGTTCATTGTTTTATTATGCTATCATGATTATGAATAAATCATTCCATCTGAAAAAAAGAAAAGAAAATATACTTTGACTGTTGATTAATTACAACTGGATCAGACTATTTATTTTTCTGACTCAATTAAGTATCATTATCATCGTCAACATCATCAAACCAGGGGATGTAACTTTAGGGTCAAATAGTTTTACCTACATTATATTTTGGTCTGTTTTAGCTTATGAACATGAAATTCATACATGTAACAATGTCTCTGGCTGAAAAAACGGGGATGCAAATCGCGGCAAGTAGCCACACCTCTGCCGAATCATGCATTGCCTGTGCATGTCACTCCTCCTCTCCCTCACGCCTGCCTGTCCTATCGATTAAAGGCTAAAATGCCCCAAAAACAATCTTTAAAAGAAAAATATATAATAAATCCCACACAGTTTGTGGTTGTGATGCAGATCTCAGGACACTTACAGAGAGGACAATCATGACGAAGTGCGTATCGATTGCTGTTCAAAACACGGCGAGCATCAGCAAGTCTTTTAGGCTACATACTGTTTCTGTGGTCAGTCTTATTTGTAACATCACTAACATCGTGTAAAGTTGATCTGAGAACTTTATACACAGGCTAACATTACATACAGCCATAAGTGAAAAACACAGTCTGAGCTGTTTCCACCCAGCTCACACTCTGCCGTGGCAAATTGTGATGCGCTCAGATTAATTTGTGATTCAACATCTGTCTCAATTAAATCATAGATATTGAAGGCTACACACTTTTATCTCTTGTCTCTTGTCTCTCTCTTCTCGCAACAATATTCTACATAATTCACTTATTCATACAAATTATTATTTTTATTATATTTATTATTATTATTATTATTATTATATGTATTATTATTACTACTTACTTCCTCACTAAAAACAATAGAATAACCTGTCATGTGAATTGTGTAAAATATCTTTATAAGGAGAGAGATAAAAGTGTGTAGTAGTGTGTATTTGGAGCTCGCTGTGGAAACGTGATCCGCTCAGATTAACTTGTGATACTACAGTATAATTGATCATGTTTTACATCAAATGCTACACACTTTAACTTCACTCAACACGACGATGTTCTTTACAATTAATTAAAACTCATTAGTGAACATTTGACATGACTGTGAACTCTAATTTTAAAGCGATTTGGATGCAGAGGTGCGCACAGGGCCGGCTCTTGGCATAGACCATATAGGTCGTGCCTCGAGCCCCACCTGTGAGTTTCACCTACAGGCATGAAAATTGGTGGATTCATACAACATGCCAAGACGCACAAAAAATCCTCTTGGAGCCATACTGTAAACCCAACAGGAAGTCGGCCATTTTGATTTGAAGTTTTTACATGTTTGAACAAACTCCTCCTAGGGATTTCGTCCGGTACAGATCATCCTGAGAAAATGCTGATCAAGAGATATTAAAAGCTTTTCTCTGTGTCAAGGGGCGTGGCCTCCATGGCCCCACCATATATGATGCATCGCCATGCATATTGAAGCAGCTCTCTCTCCCAAAATGTGTCTATAGCGCCCCCTTGAAATTTTCAAAAACCCCTCCCCATAGGGTTTTTTTTTTGGAGTAGGAGGATGAAAATTGGTACACATGTGTATGTTGCGCAGATGCACAAAAAAGTCTCTGCCACCAATGGTCTACTCCAAACAGGAAGTCGGCCATTTTGACTTTGACTTGTCATTTTGGCGTGATTTCCACATGTTGAATTTTAACGAACTATTCCTGGGGATTTCATCTAATCGACTTCAAATTTTTTACAGATCATCCAGAGACCATGCTGATCAAAAGTTATTAAAAGCTTTTCTCTGTGCTGAGGGGCGTGGCCTCCATGGCCCCACCATATATGATGCATCGCCATGCATATTGAAGCAGCTCTCTCTCCCACATACTTCATCCAAACTGCTTCAAAATTTCTGTACATGATAAGAGCCCCACCCTCAACGCCTCCATATGCTCATAGGCAATCTTGCTCATGCCGCCCCCTTGTGGAAACAGAAAATGTCCTATTATACATTGACCTTGTCCTATTTATTCGAAACTTTACATGCGTGATGATGGTCCACCCCTGAACATACCTGCCCACATCTGTTTACTCTTGTAGCACCACTTGGTGGACAAACAAAATATTGCGTTTTTTTGCTCCTGCCAGGTTTTTTTCTCCTTTCTCGCTTCGCGCCACAGCCCCCGCATGTCTCAGACCCCCGCGATTGCATGGGGGAGTGAGGGCCCGATCACAGCTGCTTGCAGCTTTAATTAGGGCCCGAGCGACGATGAAGTCGTCCGTGAGGACCCTATTGTAATTGCGGTGTTTATTATTATTATTAGGGACCGAGCCTAGAGGCAGAGGACTGCTCACAGAGCAAAGGCGAGGACCCTATTGTTTTTGGTATGTTTATTCTTTCTTTCTTCCGCCGCCTCTTTGAACTGGAATTTGACCCCCTAAACATGCTCAAAAATTCACCAAAATTGGCACACACATCAGAACCGGTCAAAAATTTTAGAAAATCATGAAATTAACCCCTATAGTGCCAAAATGGGCTCTCTAGCACCACCTAGGCACACAAAAATGGCCGCCACGGCCTGTAGGAACGTCGTAGAAACATGAAACCAAAACTGCCGTGTTCGTCTCATGAAGACCTAAAAATCACGCGCTGACACCCCTGACCTAAATCCAACAGGAAGTGAGCTATTTGCCCTTTCAAAGTAAGATTTTGCCTTAAAACTACCTTACCTAAAAAATCTTCTTGTCATACACTGTTTATCCTATCGGCTTCAAACTTTCACAGATGACAGATCAACTCCTTCTAATCAGATCGTATTTATAACTTGTTCATTACTCGATTAGTTTGGATTTTATGGCCTCCATAAGGTGAGATGTCAGAAAAGCGTCCTGACGATCTTCGAAAGCTGTCCCATAGGAAATGAATGGCAACAGGGGGAGAAAGAGACCAATCTTTGGGCTTTTTCTAGCATTTACAGCGTCTCCATACTTTGTGCTACAGACTCCATTCCAACTCTAAAATGTTGCCACAGGTCTCATCTATTCACTCATGTTTTCATCTTTTTCATATCTTTTACCGTTTTTAATCGGTGCCTCTCAAAGTACCATGAGCAAAAGTGGAGAAATTGTCAGTTTATAATGGGTGTGTATTGCACGGAATGCTGTGAGCTAGAGTGGAGAGGCTCTAAAAATCGTCTAAAACTTTTGTCTTTAACTCACTGCCATGGCCACAATTTTCACTGTACAGACACAATTTATACCACAAAACGTAGGAAAATTTGTCCTGCTCACAGATATGTTGACATGGAATCTCTCACACATACACATTTTTGCTGAGTGGCTCCAAAGTGAAGGGAGCGCCGATTTTTTTCTCATTCACTCCCATGTAAACTCAGAGGAGAAATTTCTGGAAACAGCTTAGGTGCAACACATTTTAAACTCGCTCCTCTGACCACATTTTTGACTCGAGAAATATAAAACACGACACGTGCATTCATGAGAAGTGGCTGTCTCTCAAAATCACTTTATTTTCTTGATTGGACCAACGGTTTGGGTATGGGAAGAATTTGTTCGAGGAGTTCAAACCCATTATAAACAGACTTTGCTGATCTGCTCTCGTGAGCTCTCTGTGTGCCCCTCACGTGCAGGCAAGTCATTAATCGCCATGACAACGGCTGCACACACAGACACAGCCACACAGCTCTGTCTGTGTGTCTCACAATCTTTAAAGGACAGTGCACCTAGGTGCACTAAAATGGCCACTACAGCCCGTAGGAATGTCGTCTCAAGATCAAACCAAAACTGGTGTGTTTGACTTACAAATCACGCGCTGACAGCCATGACCTAATTCCAACAGGAAGTGAGCTATTTGACCTTTCAAAGTAAGATTTCGCCTCAAACATGCTCTTAAAAAAACATCTCCTCCTACACCGTTTATTGTATCGGCTTTAAAGATGCACACATGCCAGCTCAACCGCTGCTCAACAGATCTTCTGTATAACTTTATCTCTCTCATCATCACATTATTTTCATGATTGAACCAACGGTTTGGGAAGAGCTTTAATTTATTATTATTATTATTCTTACGAACACTTAATCCCCAATTTGGCCCCTTTCCCAAATTCAGAAACTCACCAAATTTGGCACACGCATTTTGGGCTGGCGAAAAATTTTATAATCTATTGTCCTCCTGAATACGCTACATGCACTAGGCTTTGTGACGTACTTCCGATTCGAAACAATACTGCTCGGTCATTTCCAGTCCGTGTGTTTACATCGTCCTAGCTAGCTAGCAGCTTTGGATAGCGTCAATGTTTACATCATTTCACCGTGATTATGAAAAGGAACGTGTTTCAAACGGGACATTTTCAAAAACAGGAGAAGAAATACTCAGAGCACTGCTGTGTACCACTTTGTACAGCATCATCGAAATTTAACGGAGTACTAAGTTTTCACGGCTTTCCGACCCAGCCCGACCAGAGAGGACAGTGGCTAGTAAACATACGCCGTGATAATTTCACCATCTCCTCTCACTCCAAGGTCTGTAGCAGACACTTTGCCACTGATCAGCTTGTTGAACCAACAACCCTTGAGGGTCGAAGACGGCTCGTTAAAGGTGCTGTACCGACACTTTTTGAGTGGAATAGTTATACTGTTGAACCGCCACGGCGCAGTGTGTGGGAGAGAGTAGAGCGGCCCATTGAAGTAGCCCCTCCTGAAGAGGAAGAAGAGCACATCGGTGTCACAAATGATCACGATTATTGCTCAGTCCCTGAACCGGCTGCAATGGACATGTCCGCATCAGCCGCAGAGGATGTGTCCACAGAAGTGGAAGAGCTGAGAAAGGAGATACAGGAGTTACGTCTCCAGCAAAAGTTTGGATTACAGCGTTTGCCGGCTCTGACACAGACATCCGATTCTATACCAGGTAAGTTAACCTAAGGTGTATATATTCCAGCTGTTTAACATTCACCAAGGCTATGATCAGTTAATTATAAACAATCCTGTCATCACTCTTAATAAAGAATGTTAATTTGCTTACTACTTGATAGCTGTATTTTCATAGAGACGTATTGTTGGTTAGAAGGTAGCCTAACGTTCCAGATAAATTACAGCACCAAATCGCTTCTTAACCAGTCTATGTGAATGATAAATAGCACATGATAAATGATAAATAGTTGTTACAGTTCACATTATTTTGGGTGGTGTGTGAATTTATCTATGTTAATTAATGACATGGTGTATGTGTCTTTTGTGAATAGATTTTCAAGCTATGAGCACCTGATGTCGTTTTGGTCTTTGATTGAGCCTTGCATTTATAAAATGGTCCGGGTCACAAGAGCCAAATCAGCTGCCAAAAGAAATGAAGAAGTCGTCACTCCTGCACGTTCATCAACAGTAAGTCAGTGTGTGCTTTATACCCCGTTTACACGTAGGAAAAAACGCACATATTTTCATGCGGTTTGGCCTCTTGTTTACACGCAAACTGAGTTTTTTTTTTTCACGGAAAACGATCATTTGTAAAAACTCCAGCCAAAGTGGAGATTTCTGAAAACGCTGTTTATGTGTTGCCGTCTAAACTGGGTGAAACGGGGTTTTAGGTTCTGAAACGTCACAGCAGAAGTCGCGTGTCTTATTCGTTGTTGTTGTTGTTGTCGATTCTGTATTCGGGGTATTCGGTTCTCTAAATACCCGGCTATGTGTAAACGTGGTGTTATAGTTACAGATGTGATAATACGTTTTTTGTGAGTCTAAAGAGTAAATTAAAAGACTTAGTCACACTTAAATACAGCAGTGCCTTTGTAACTCATTGTTTTTCTCCATGTTATGGTACACCTAACCTTTATAAAAATTTTACCAAACAAGAGCACTACCTTACTATTTCATATCTTAAAGGAGTAGTTCCAATTGTTTTAATAGGGGTTGTATGAAATACTTATCCATAGTCAGTGTATTACCTACAGTAGATGGTCATCGACAAGCTGGTATAAGAAGCTTAGCAATGTACTCCTGTGGACAGTATCAGCAGCAACACATATTTTAGACACCTAAAAAAAAATCACTGTCCGAAGCCACCATACTGTTTTGACAAAATCAGAAATTTTTACTTCACAGAATACAGGAGTTGCACTTTGACTGCTGCCTCCATCTGTTAGTTTGTTTATGTTACTATGTGACTTTGATGAATCTATACTAATCATTCAAATCACAAGTCACACAATTGGAGAGAGTGATATTTGGCTCATATAGGGTTTTCCCATCAGAAAAGTCTGTCTGACAGCAAGGCAAATCAGTGAAAGTATTCTAAATATGGTGTACACTACACTGAAAACGTTTTTTAGGTGTCTATAATTCGTGCTGCTGCTGACCCTGTCCACAGCAGTACATTGCTTGACATCCTACAGCAGTACTCCTGCTGCTTCTACAAACTGTGGGGGCATGTCAACCACCATCTACTGTAGGTAATACAGTGACTATGGAGAAGTACCTCATACATCCACACTTCAAATAATCCGAACAATTCCTTTGAGGAGTAACCTTTTTTATTTCTGTATTTTTACCTCCCAGAGACAGGTTCTCCAGCCCATCGATGAGTTCTTTCTTTTCCTCAGTTACCTGTCAGCTGGTTTGAAGGACAGGGACCTGGCGAATCGATTCAGCATACACCAATCCACAGTGAGCCGCATTATTGCAACATGGACAAGTTTTCTAGCCACTGCACTGGGGTCTGTATGCATTTGGCTTACACCTGCAGAAGTGCAAGCTAACCTCCCTGAGGAATTCCAAGATTTTCCAGACACCCAGGTGATCCTAGACTGCACAGAGCTAAGGTGTCAAACACCGTCCTCACCCCTCCTCCAAAGTGAGATGTACTCGACATACAAATCCCACTGCACCATGAAAGCCCTGGTTGGCATAGCCCCACATGGCGCAGTGACATTCATCTCTGAGCTGTATGGTGGTTCAGTTAGTGATAAGGAGATATTCAAACAATCAGGAATAGCTGAGCTGCTGACAGAAGGCATGGCAGTGATGGTAGACAAGGGCTTCCTGATCAGTGATTGTTGCAAATGCAAGGTGTACTGCCCACCTTTTCTGTCCAAGCAGACGCAGATGCCAGCATACCAGGTGAAGGAGACACAGGCCATAGCCAGACTGAGGGTACATGTGGAGCGTGTCATCAGGAGGATAAAGGAGAACAAACTTTTTGATGGCACCATCACCCTATCACATGCCTATAACATCAACGAACTGTGGGCAGTAGCATGTTTGCTGTCAAATTACCAGAACAAGGCATTAGTCAAAAAATGGGTGAAGTAAGTTTTCATGGACTTCCGCCATGAGTATCACCACCGTGAGATTGAGGAATTGCACAAGATTATGGTGCAGCTAGACAGCTTTAAGAGGACTGTGTGATAACAATTTTAAGGACCCCCTTTTGTATCCCATACACAGTATCTGACATAAGTGAGTACACCCCTCCCATTTTTGGAAATATTTCATTATATCTTTTCATGGGACAACACTATAGAAATGACACTTTGATTTAACTTAAAGTAGTCAGTGTACAGCTTGTATAGTAGCATAGAGTTACCTTCCTCTGAAAATTACTCAAAACACAGCCATCAACATCACAGCAGCTGGCAACATAAGTGAGTACACCACACAGTGAACATGTCCAAATTGTGCCTAAAGTGTGAATATTTTGTGTGCCAACCATTATTATTTAGCACTGCCTTAACCCTTTTGGGCATGGAATTCACCAGAGCTCACAGGTTGCTTCAGGAATCCTCTCCCACTCCTCCATGATGACATCATGGAGCAGATGGATGTGAAGACACCTTGTGCTCCTCCACCTTCAGCTTGAGGATGGCCCACAGGTGCACAGGTGAGTTTAGGGCTGGACACATACTTGGCCAGTCCATCACCTTCACCTTCAGCTTCCTCAGCAAGGCAGTTGTCATCAATGAGGTGTGTTTTGGGTCATTAGCATGTTGGAAAACTGCATTGCGGCTCAGTTTCTGAAGAGGGGCGATCATGCCCTGCTTGGAATTCATGTTTCCCTAAATGAACCGACCTCCACAGAGCTGGCAGCACTCATGCAGCCCCAAACCAGCCCCAAACCATGATGCTGCCACGACTATACTTGACTGTACGCCTGGCGTACAGTCAAGTACAGCCCCAAACCATGATGCTGCCACCACTATACTTGACTGTACAGTGGTGGCAGCATCATGGTTTGGGGCTGGTTTGGGGCTGCATGAGTGCTGCCACCACTATACTTGACTGTAGTGGTGACAGCACTCATGCAGCCCCAAACCAGCCGCAAACCATGATGCTGCCACCACTATACTTGACTGTACGCCAGGGAAGTATAGTGGTGGCAGCATCATGGTTTGGGGCTGGTTTGGGGCTGCATGAGTGCTGCCAGCTCTGTGGAGGTCGGTTCATTTAGGGAAACATGAATTCCAAGCAGGGCATGATCGCCCCTCTTCAGAAACTGAGCCGCAATGCAGTTTTCCAACATGCTAATGACCCAAAACACACCTCATTGATGACAACTGCCTTGCTGAGGAAGCTGAAGGTGAAGGTGATGGACTGGCCAAGTATGTATCCAGTCCTAAACTCACCTGTGCACCTGTGGGCCATCCTCAAGCTGAAGGTGGAGGGGCACAAGGTGTCTTCACATCCATCTGCTCCATGATGTCATCATGGAGGAGTGGGAGAGGATTCCTGAAGCAACCTGTGAGCTCTGGTGAATTCCATGCCCAAAAGGGTTAAGGCAGTGCTAGATAATAATGGTTGGCACACAAAATATTGACACTTTAGGCACAATTTGGACATGTTCACTGTGGGGTGTACTCACTTATGTTGCCAGCTGCTGTGATGTTGATGGCTGTGTTTTGAGTAATTTTCAGAGGAAGGTAACTCTATGCTACTATACAAGCTGTACACTGACTACTTTAAGTTAAATCAAAGTGTCATTTCTATAGTGTTGTCCCATGAAAAGATATAATGAAATATTTCCAAAAATGGGAGGGGTGTACTCACTTATGTCAGATACTGTGTATGGGATACAAAAGGGGGTCCTTAAAATTGTTATCACACAGTCCTCTTAAAGCTGTCTAGCTGCACCATAATCTTGTAAAATTCTCTGCACAGCTCTGTAGCTCTGTAAAAAGTTGACTGTTGTTTTATTATTGTGCTCTATGTCAGTGTTTCCTAATCCTAGTCCATAGTAGCTCACAGTTAAACTTAATTCATATATCAATAATCTAAAGTCATCAATTTAATAGCTATGATCCAGGGCCTTCCATATCTGGTGCAAGCAGCTTATGAAAAGTGTGTCAAAGTAACTTTTATATCTGCAGTTGAGATCACCACTAATACCTGTAAATTTTCTGCATCTCAACCAACATCTGATTACAAATCTAATACTTTGATGCTCATCAAAGTGCTTTAATATGAATGTGTTACAGTTCAAGTATAGTTTAACTTTTACAAAAGTGTTGTCTTTTATGAACTGCTGTAGATTTGTTTGCTGTAAATTAAATTAAATCAGTTACATTTAAATGTTGAATCAGAGGACATGTATTAAAGGCAGTTATTAAGGTTTGAATAGGCATATGCAACTCACTTATTATCATTGTTAATATGACATGTTTTATTAATTCCCCACAAGTGAAGTGCTTTAAGAAAACAAACAAGTCATAATATTGTCTTTGCCATGAATAAAATCTTTTTTTCTTCATATTTTTGGCATTCAAGTATTTATTTAAGAATCTGAAAAAGTGTTTGAAATACAACATCAACATGCTATTCAGAAGCTAAAACTGTATGTGAGATTTTCAATATGTCCAATCCATAACATGTGGCATAAATATCCCTCAATACAATGTAGTAGTGACAATAACAACATAACAGATAATTTCCAGGAGCTAAATATTTTTAAAATTAGTCACTGGCATAGGTACCACAGTTACACAACTCCAACTGGCAAGGAGGCTCTCAGGAAGAAATGTGATGCACACTGAGCAGTGTTTCTAAAAAGCTACTACTTAAAGCTAAATGATGTACATTTTTTTCATCCAATACAATTATGGATAACAATGTGCTTCTCATGACCAATACCAACAAGATAATCATTTCACATTTGTATTTTAAAAAGAAATATTTCGTAACAATAGGCCCAGATGTAGTGAACAAAGACAGATGGTTATATTCCATTTCTCTGAACAAACCAACTTGAACAGACATCACTATTACAAAAAAGGACCAGTTAAGTTTCATTAAATCAGATGTTTTAATAACTGATATTTATCAGCTAATATACAAGGATATGATACCAACATAGCTGTGATAAACCTTTATCGGCCAATAATTTAACGGCCACAATGTTCATTGTGCATCCTTAATACCATTTATTAACACAAAAGTAAATTGAACAATAGGACACATTTTGGATATGTATGTAGTGCATGGTATGAGAGTTAGGATGCAGCTTTGGTTTTGCTCATGTTTTCATCGTTCATTTTTCAGACAGAGGTATTTTGGCATGCATGTGTAGAAAAAGAAATGGTCCGCTTTTTCTCTGATTGCACTCTGAACTTCTGGATCTACATATATTTGTTGCACAAGGTAGTCCTCCTGCGCCCACACAACAAAGTCGCACCACTGCATCCCTGTGATGAGCAGCTGTCCTTGCACTTGCCAGTAGTACGCATGGCTCTTCTTTAGTTGAGGGGAACCACGTTCCAGCTGCACATACTTGCACTCAATAAAGTTGTGCACATTTGGGCATTTGAATTCAACAAGTCCAATTGGGGGTATTCAGTGGGGTCAAAAACAACACCATCAGGGGAAGCAGCAAGCCAGAGGGTAGTTGGGTGAATGAAAAGACCACAAGGTGCGTAATTAACATTCACTAGCCGACTGTACTCAGCTGCTACTGCAGGCTCCATCTCAGCACCCTTCCTCATGTCTGCTGTCTGCTTTGTTCCCTTTAATATGCGCTCTGCAAGTGACTCTGCAGAGCTCTGGCCTCTGACGTGACACACCTCTCAAAACCTAGAGGCAGTCACCCTTGGTCGGCGGAGCAGATACCACTCAGAGCAAGAGCTTTGCTCACGTGTAGCTTCCTCAATTTTGTGAGCCATCTCCATCGTCAAGCTGCTGAGATGTAGTAGCTCCTCTTCAGAGCACACAAACACACAGTCAGATGGCAAGATGTTGTAATCCTCAAGAGGCAAGTGTGGTGTTGGTGGTACGTCATGGTGAAGTGTGATATACCGGGATGTCAGTGCTGGCTTCTGATAAGAAAGAATGCTGCCCCTCTGCACCAGCCCAAAGGCGCTTTCCACAAGGGGCTTGTCAGGTCCCATGTTCATCGTGGTCACTAGTGGCCTGTCCTCAATGCTGAATTTTGCATATGCCTCCTCAATTCTGAACATGCAGGGTTCTGGTAAGGGAACCACCATACCTCTGTAGCATCCACTCCTACAAAGAATTGTTAAGGTAACACAGCACATTAATAAGGAAAAATAAAGTAAGGAAAACAGCAAATGAACAAATAGCAACATGCACTGTAATATGGGAAACATTTTTTTACTACTCAAATTACCTCACTCCAGTCTGCACCATCCTGTTTGGTACTGGCTTAGTGAAGACCATGGATTTGATGGGTCCTGGCCTCACACCCTAAGTGAGAAGACATTGACTGTCTGAATGAAAGAGTCACTTAAATAATGAGACCATAAACATAACTTAACCTCTTTTTAAGTTACCATTGTTCGCAGTTTGTGCCATTGCTGCTCAGATTCTGTGCAGCTATGCACATGGGGCACAACTGGAATCTTGAGCTGGGAGTAATGTGCTGTTTGAAACAGCAATGCTACTGTATGACTACACACAACAGTGCCTGCCACACAGGAGCATTGTTTGTGAGTCACCACAACTGGTGATGAATCGCGAAGCTTGACCTAAGAAGAAAGAAAAAAAAAATTAGAAATGTAACCTCTGAACATGGTGAAAAAAAGCTAGCAGGTTATTACGAGTCAAACAGTATATTATTGTTATTGAACTGTGCTCCTAGAAGAAGCCTACCCCCCTGAATGCTTGACGTTACCCTCTCTGCCGACTAAAATAAATATGTCTAAGTTTCCTTGATAACCATAATACCTTAGATGGTTTACATTAACGGTGTATTCTTAATCTAAATTTGTTTTCTGTCATCCAATCACACACGTTTTAATCTTATCCTCATCAACTTGATCAAATGTTCTGACCAATCAAATTAGGTATGATAAAGCAGAGAGATACGTAAAACATTCAAGTTAGTGTGCCTTGAGGCATAAACTTAATTAATGCTCAACTGAGCTGAACTGAACTGAACTGAACTGGACGGGGATGAACAAATTTTCACAGCTCCCTGCCTACACTCACACTGTGTGGTGTCTCACTCTTCCTCATTGACCTGTAGCACAGGGCTCTGACGCTGACCTGCCCTGAGAGCCTGTCTTTATTGGACACTGAATGAAAAAAAAATACAATTCTCATTACCGTTATATCTGTATTACTCACATAGACACATCTTACAGATGTTACTTCATACGTCGGTAGTAACTTCAGGTAGCTACATAACGTTAAGTTACGTTTGTAAACTCATAACAGTATCTAAAACAACATTAGGATTGGTTAACACAATACATCAAAATAGCTATGGCTAAAATAAAACGTTGGGTAAGAAATCACATTATAATATTGTATAGCAATATTAGGAACAGATAAAGGACACAACGTTACCAACAGACGGGTTAGATAACGTTAATATAGTAGCTACCGCTAAACTTGTACAACGGAAGCTAACAGTTAGCATTTGACATTAGCTAGCTTTAGTTAGTCAGTTAATAGTCGTTTTCTTACCTTCATAGTTGTGTATATATGACGCAGCATATAATTTAAAACCTTTGTCTAATTTGCTGGTTGGAGTTTGAGTAGTCCTGCAAATCCGATGAACATCGGTGATGTTTAACTTCGGCAGCTCCTGTAAACACCGGGTGTAGAACGTCGCCATCGCTGAACCGGAAACAGTCGAGCAGCACTAAGTCAAACCCGGAAGTGTCTGTGCAATCAGCGCATTTCCACCACTAGGTGGCGCTATAATCAAGGAGTTTATAATCGAGTGCGTTTTGGCTCATAACTCCCATATACTTTGTGGCACATTCAAAAACCTTGTATGCACGCGTTCAGTGAATTATGCTGAATCTTATGATATAGGCCACGCCCATTTCCACCTCCATTTTTTTCCCGCAAATTCACAAAATGCTGCAAACCTACTTTTTCAAACTCCTCCTAGGCAATTTCACAGATTTGTACGAAACTTTGCACACATCATCTGTGGACTCTTCTGACAAAAAGTTAATAAAAGAATTTTGATATTCCAAAGAATTCTGAAGTCTGCTTCCTGCAGATTTGGTACAAAACAGCAAGTGTTGCATATCTCCACACTGGTGTGTTCGAATGACATGAAACTCAGTTTACTAGTTCCCCATGAACCCCTGAGGCTCTGTGCAAAATATCAGGCGATGACCACAAGGTGACGCTCTTTAAATTGAAGTATTTTATATCTCCACATCAGTTGCTCGGATTAACATGAAACTTAGAACAATTATTGTCAATGCCCTCCTGAGGATATCTGAAAAAGGAGTTACCGATCTGCCACTAGGTAGCACTGTGGTGGCAGTCTAACTTAATATTTGGCACTGTGCCAACACCATAACACGTATGGAAATGAAATTGATAGGGGTGGTAAAGACTGGCCCCTGTAACTCACACACCAAAAATGACCAGCAGGTGGCACTATTTTCAATGCAATACATATAACATGTTGCACGTTTTGAAACTTTATATCTCAGTGTTCCCTGAATTCAGCTGAATTGTGTGATGTAAGGCACACCCACTTTTGCATTAAATTTCCATTTGCAAAATTGGGAACAATGAGAAACCTACTTTTTCAAACTCCTCCTAGGCGATTTGACTGATTTGCACCAAACTTTGCATGAAGCATCTGTGGACCCTCCTGACAAAAAGTTATTAAAAGAATTTTGTTTGTCAAAAAAACCAAAATATAAAACAACAAATTCCTGCATATTGTTTTCAGAACAGACAGTCTTTCATATCTTGACCAAATACAGTCGGATTACCACAACACTTCTGCTAATTGTGTTCCATGGCCCGATGAGGGTTTGTGCAAAATTCGGTGCAAATCAGCCAATAGGTGGCACTCTGGTGGCAGTCTAATTAGTGTGAATGGAAGTAAATTGGAAAATCTTCAAATCCTCTTCAAAACTCATCAACTTTCAACCTCTTCTTGTCCCTAATACTTTGAGCTAGAGACACCATGTCAACTTTTAAAGAGTCAGAAGACCTTAATAATAATAATAATAATATATTTTATTTATAACGCGCTTTTAAAAGTGCTCAAAGACGCTTACATAAAAATAATAACAGTTTAAAATACAAAACAATATAGAATAATAACACAATTAGAATACAGAAACAATGTAAAAGATCAGGGAGAGATAGAATATGATGGGATAGGATAGAACAGAAAATTAGACATATTTAGTTTACAGATTAAGAGCCAATTTAAAAAGGTGGGTTTTTAGGAGAGATTTGAAGGTGTGGGGTCTGTACAGTCTCTGATGGATTTGGGGAGTGAATTCCAGAGGGTGGGGGCGGCAACAGAGAAGGCTCTGTCCCCCCAGGTTTGGTGTTTGGTCTGAGGGGGTAGGGTGAGGAGATTTCCTTCTGAGGATCGGAGGGAATGGGGTGGGGGGGGGGTAGTGGTGGAGCAGGTCTGTGAGGTAGGTGGGGGCCAGGTTGTTAAGTAATTTGTAGGTGAGTAGGAGGATTTTGTATTTTATGCGGTGTGAAATGGGGAGCCAGTGTAGTTTTTGGAGGGCAGGGGTGATGTTTTCTCAGGAGTGGGTGTGGGTGAGCAGGCGGGCAGCGGAGTTCTGGATGTGTTGGAGTTTATTGAGGACTTTCCACGATGAACAGTATAGGATGCTGTTGCAGTAATCTAGTCTGGATGTTATGAAAGCATGGATTACATTTTTTTAATTGAAAGCCTCCTTCAAATAGTAGCCTGCCCCTATTTGTAGCCTGGTCCCAAACTATTATTTTGTTAATAGTAGCCCCGGCTACTATTTGAGGAAATCTGTATGTATGTAACATACAGTCACTGGCCACTTTGTGTACACCTGTGTAATCTAATGCAATCCAGTAAAAGGACTATACCATGATTTTTCCCCTGAAGCTTATAAATTTTCGGTTATTGTTGACATCGTCTAGAAAGTGGTGACTCTACTTTGTTTATTATTGAGATCATAGTGAATGGTGGTGGTGTACTGGGGTGGCCTCCTAATTTTGTCTAATTGAGGAGGACAAAATATTTGGAACACTTTTAAATATACTGCAGTCCAGTACATCAACACCACCCACTACGACCTCAATAATAAAGTAGAATAATCACCTTTCTGACAAAAGCTGAAAATGTAAAAGCTTTGTAAACATACAATGTGTGGCAGAGCTGTGGTATTGACTTGTATTAGATTGCACAAGTGTACCTAATAAAGTGGCCAGTAAGCCCCACATTTACACCATCAATCCATGCCTGCTCTGGGTCTCCCCGCAGCCCCTGGTTGCTCAACAGCCTCAGCCCCTGAGACCATGCTGATGAAAAGTTATTAAAAGCTTTCCTCTATGTCAAGGGGTGTGGCTACTATGACGTTGCCCTTGCCACCAAATATGGTTGGCTTTTTGATGGCTTCAGCGACATCATATTCACATGAAATTGATACACAGGTCAAAAATGGCGAGCTCATACATCTGATAGGGGCGTCGCCCATAGGGGGTGACAAAATGCCTCCATAGCGCCCCCTTGAAATTTTCAACATACCCTTCCCATAGGGGTTTTTTTGGAGTAGGAAGATGAAATGTCACACCACGTCAGGGTTAACTTACTCTGAGTTTTCACATAACCGCTTCAGTGATGCGCGCTGCTGCCTACCCGCATAGACGCGGGAGAGCGAGGGCCCAGTCACAGGTGCTTGCAGCTTTAATTAGGACCCGAGTGACGACGAAGTTGTCCGCGTAGGACCCTATTGTAATCGCGCTGTTTATTATTAGGGCCTGAGCACCGACCGAAGGCCGGGCGAAGGCGCTCTTGAAACTGAAGGAATTATTATTATTAGGGCCCGAGCACCTTGCGGTGCGAGGACCTTATTGAAATGCAAGGATTTATTATTATTATTATTATTCTTTCTCCAAATGAATTGCCTTTTTGGGAGGCTTAACATACCTGAAAACTCATGAAACTTTACAGATATATCAGAACTGGTGAAAAATTTGATATTTTAAGGGTCTCGTGTGCGGGTTCCAAAAAATGGCTCAGTAGCGCCCCCTACAAAAGTTTGAGGAAACAGCCCCTGAAGCTAGTTTAACCTACATGTATGAAACTTGGCAGGCTTATGTAAACCTCCAAGACGTACAAAAAAGCTTCTGGAGGCATGCTCCAAACCCAACAGGAAGTCAGCCATTTTGAATTTACTGTGCAGTCACTAAGGTCACCACCTAGCTTGTCAGCAGCGTGTATCGGTGTCTGCGGTCACCACCTAGCTTGTCAGCTTATTATTATATTATTAAGCCTTTATTTAATACATGTAAAATCATGTTGATACCGGAGGTCTCATTTTCAAGTGCAACCTGCATCACAGCAGCAACATCCACATCAAGTTACAGAGCCACAGACAATACGATACAACACAAGCTTAGCTCGTTAACTAGCTAACCAGCCAGCTAACGGTTAGCCTTCGAGCAAGACGCCAGTCCAGGGATGCATCGAAGTCAGAGCCTGACAGAGAAGTGTTAGGATTTAGGCATTTAGGGAGAGAATATTTTGAACAAATGGCTGAGGCTGTGTGAGGTTTGAAAATAAAGGTCCACCACGTTAGTTAGCTAACGTGATGCAATGTTAACGTTGTCATATGAGCAGTGTAACGTTAACGTAACATTAAAGCTATACGTGTGTATGTAAATTAAAAAGTGGCGAACTGTGTGAAATTACAATAAGGTGTGTAACGTAATTAAAAAAAACTAATGTGACATTTGACTGTCACATATAAAATATTAAGAAGATTAGTGTATGATATAGGCCTGTAGGCCTGTGATATAGGCTGCACAGATAGAATATTGGGACTATGATGGCCACCACCTTTTTGTTTTGCTAAAATAAATTGATTATGATGTTGAACACTGAAGTAATTTAAGTTGTATTGTTTGCATGTAAAGGTGTCTGTGAAGTAGGTAGCTAACACATATATTACTTTTAATATCTATTTGTCTGTGTAAAGTTTTTCTCTAGGTGACCCAGACAGACTGGACCAGTGGACACTCAACATGAGAAGACAGAACTGGACTCCAAACAAGACTTCCCATTTGTGCAGTGAACACTTTGAGAGTTGTCACTTCAGCACTGACTCCAGGATAAAGACACCTTTTTTCATACAGTACCTCACAAAGAGTCAAGAAACTTATTAGTTTAAAATGATGAATTATTTTCCATAATACATTTAAATGCATTACATAAATTACTAATTGACATACATTACTAAGTACTCGATTAGGGCACAGATTGCTCTGTACTATTACTGATAAAGTGAAATTACTGACACACCAGTGCAGTTTAGCGTTCCCCTGATGCAAAAGGCCAAATGAAGATTTTATCACTCAAGGAACATGACATGTATTTACCGACTTTAACATTTTAGTGCCTTTTATGCAAAGACCCTTTATCAAAGTGACAACTACTACTTTTTCCCCCACACACAGTCTGTGAAGAACCAGTGGAATACAATATTCTCATAATGAGACAGCCGAACATAGCATGATTCCACAGTGGCAGTGGGTTTTGAGAACAGTTCAGTTTCCTTTTGATTGCAACAGTTATTTTAATGTGGATGAATTGCATACTGTACATTCATACTCCAGTTGTCTTGGTAGTACACTGTTAAATTTAAAATCACATTCAGATATAAAGTCAAATATCTACAGAACTTAAACACAAAACTATTTTATGAATGACAGCCACTTACTCAGCAATAAGATCATTTTGGTGGTGAGTGGGCTTTTAACCAAGACAGGCTGTACTCTATGTTTTCTACCTGCGTTTTTAACCTGTCATCTTTCTCTCATGTAGGACACTTGAGGAAAGTTACAGCGCCTCGACCAATGTGATGTTTACTCCACAGTAAAGAGGTTGTTTCACAAGAAATTAAGATTTTGCAAATTATGACACTGGGTCCTAATTCATAGGTTTTATAATTACTGTTATAAATCTTTTCATTTATTTCATGTGTACTTTTTGTAACCTTTTAATATGGATGTTTTCATAAATGCAAGCTTTGACTTAATTTTGTTAACCTGTGTAATTTTTATAACTTTTGCTATATAAAATGGATTAGACAAAATTTACTTTAGAGTAAAAGCTAATTTTTTTGAAAGCTGTCATTCATCAGTTTCCTGTGATGATTGGAAATGTAGTGGTGATTTAAACCATTAACAAAATATAATCATTATTAATGGTATCTTAATGTTTTCATTTATGTCTTAACATTTACCCAAGTTTTCATTTATCTTAGCAGAATGTAAAAAAATGAAAAGCTGATGTTATGTGCTGGTTTTGTTTGAACATTTCTGTAAGACAAATGAAGAAAATTCACTGAGAAACTCTTCTGCTTTTGTTAAAAACAAGGAAATATCTGCACACTGAATAGTTTTAAGTCCCGTAGGAGGTATTATTTATTTGTGACGTTGTGACATATGAGAAGGTTCTGTGGGTATTGCTCGGTATTGAGGCTTATATAGTGAGGCTAAAAAAACGTAACACATAATTGGCTGATTATCTTTCTGTTTGCCTCACTACAAAAACGTCACAATACCTTTGCCTGAGGAAGACCCTCTCAGAGTTGGCAACATAGCAACAAGTGATACCTCCTTGGGGGCTTCAAAACTATTGTGTCCAGCGAATTCTTTGTTTTTCACTTTGAGCCCTTTTATCCAGTCATATTCTTCTGTGTTAAAACTAGACTTCTAACAGAAGTCTAGTTTTTTTTACTCTCCAAAATCTTCTCAGGCTCTGCTGCTGGGTCTAAGGTGCTTAGTTATCTTCATGTACAAAGTTAAAATAATCAGGCCCACACAGAAATGGACTGCTTAATTTTTTGTCAGTGACAAAATTAAACATTAATGCTTAATGTTTTATCTGTAGTGTATGCTGTATGCAACATTCAGTCAAAGACAAAAGGAGTGCAAATATAAATAGAATTTATTGAAACTTTAAACAAGTTACAGATGAATATCAAAAGCTCAACATTAGCCATGACAGCCTGGGCTATGATCAAGCCTAACAAAATGTGTCCTAAAGGCCAAATTCAAAAGCAGTGACACTGCCAACAGTAAGCAGTTCACTGCGTTTGGAGGTGGTCTTTAAGACAATTAACTAATTTACTTAAAAACATATAAATTCTCTTAGGTGTGAGATGAATGTGTCTGATGTGAGGGTGCTCAATTATGGCACCATTTAAACTATGAACAAATGTAGCCATAACACTGTAAACACATTTCCTGGCCTTATCAATCTTTGCTGGATTGCCACCAGCCTCCCACCTGCACCTCTGGGCCAGTGAAGAAAATATTATCTTAATGCCAGGATGCTGGAGGTGAAGCTGGTGCAGGTCCTCCTTCATCATGCTGACCAGCTGGACACTACTGACCATCCCCATGTCATTGCCGCCACAGTGGATGATGAGGACATCTGGTGCTGCTCTTCCTCGCAGGGAGTGCGAAAAGAAGGAGAGAAGGCCTCTTCACTGCAGTCAACCCCAGCCAAACCAGCAGACACGGATGCCCGGCATGCTGAGGGTGCTTCCCAAGGTCTCTGCAGCTCTCTGGACACCACGCCAGACATAGCTGTAACCAATGATCCACATGAAAGTAAAATGAGTGTTATAAATGCTTTAGGTAATTAAAAACAGAAAGTTAACTATAAAGGGTGAATCACTTCTTTTTGTTGACAATACTATTATGTCACATCTGTAGGATAAAATAAAACAGGGAGCAACACCTCAAAATGTAGATGACAGTCTTTTAAATGCTTTCCTTCTGTCCTTGGAAGACAATGTAATATTAGCTGTCTAAAGTCAAGTAGCCAAAACTGGTACTTAGAGTTTCTGCTGTGTGTAGCAGGCATGGTGGAGACGTAACGTTAACAAGTGGCCATGACCTCAACACCGGTGATGTACTGAAAGAAATTAACATCTTATAACAAATATAACACTATCTTTCTTTCACAATTTCTACATTTCTTTGTCATGTTCTAGATGATAATCTCGCAATGCACTATTGATAACAGTAACGTTAACGTTACAGATACATTTCAGTCCCCTTCGACTTTTATCAATGTCACGTTACCATAATTAACGTTAGCGTTCTATATTTAAAAATGTTGAAGCATTTTTTTAAGATTGTGTAATATGAATAACAGCTGAATCACTGTTTCAAGATTTGTTGTATAACGTTAGTTTCAGGTAGACTCAACTTACCTCAAGTTTCGTGAGGGAGCTGGCACCAAGGGAGCAGCCAACACCACAGGGCTTGCCAAAGTAGCGTAGCTTGTTAGCCTCGTAGCTTCTTAGCCTAGCTTGTTAGCCTTAGCTAACTTAGCAGCGTCGAGCGAGGTGGGCGTGTTTAGGCAACCAGGCTTCCTTTGGCCCGCCTCTTTGCCCATTTTTGATTGTCCGGGAGTTGGGCGGAGTCAGGCACTGCCAAAATGGCGACGTCCATAGCTGAGTATTTTGAGCTTCAAATCCACTCTTGAGAAACGGATGGGTGACGTCACGGTGACTACGTCCATTATTTATACAGTCTATGGTCCCATCCCAAGACCTTGAAGATGAAAAGTTATCAAATGCTTGAGTTTTCATCAATGCGTGTGAATGTGGGATGGCGTCAAAGTTAGGGGTCTCGCCACTAAACAGGAAGTAGTTTATAACTCCAGCATACATGGTCCAATCTTGCCCAGCCTTCACAGGATTGATGACAGTCCCGCCCTGAACACATCTACATGTCAATAATTAGAGATAAACATAGCGCCCCCTACTGTCAACAGGAAATGTCATGTTTTACACTTTAATGTACATCTCCTACAGAATTGACCAGATCCACTTCAAACTTGGTGACAAAAGTCGTAAGACGTTGATGACGCTTTAGTATGGAAACTGTGAGTTTTCGTCCAAGGGCGTGGCCATGGCCTGGCGGCGAATTTTGATGTTTTGCCATGATGATAAACGTTGCTGTAACTTGACTCCACATGGGAATATCTTGCCAAAACTTGACACATATGATGACAGTCCAGCCCTGAACACATCTACAGAGGAATTTTGAATCACTGCCATAGCACCATCTACTGGCAACAGAAAGTTACTTTATACATTCTTTGATGTCCCTTTTCTTGCATTTCTTTTTGCAAAAATCCTTGCATTTCCATAGGGTCCTCGCACCGCTAGGTGCTCGGGCCCTAATTAAAGCTGCAAGCAGCGATTAACGGGCCCTCGCACCTTCACGCAACTCGGGGGGGCTGGCAGGACGCCTTCTGACGTGTCAGTTCATTTCTGTCAAAGTTAGACATCGCATGCAGGAGTGACTCTGCATATCCTTGATACAGTGCTGGAATGACAGATTTCACATTTTGTATCACTTCCTCTTTCCACTAGAGGGAGTTGGAGAGCGCACTAATTATACATCACGTTTTTGTTCATCAAATATACACCACAGCATGTAACTTTCAGATAAATCGAAAAATAAGTGTTTGATGAGACCTACTTCCTGTCGCCACTAGGTGGGTCTATGAGTATCAGGCAATATGGTAATGAAAATGTGTTCAGGGCGGGACTAATATGAATCATGTGAACTCACCAAACGTGGCATACAGATCACAAATCCTATTGTCTGATGTGATTTTTGTGCTTTGATGCACGAAGATGGCTCAACAGCGCCCCCTAGAATATTTCAATTAAGCAGCCCCCAAAGCTGGTTTGACTTGCATGTATGAAACTTGGTCGTCACCTGTAACACTCTATCACGTACAAAAAAGCCTCTTGGGGCCATGCTCCAAACCCAACAGGAAGTCTGCCATTTTGAATTTACTTGTGCCACTTTTGTGCATTTTTGCCCATTTCCAGGGCTTGTAAATTTACGAACTTGTCCTACAGATTTAATCAGATTGGCTCCAAACTTGGTTTCTGTAAGCGTGACTATGTTGTGACCAAAAGTTATCACAGGATTTGCCCAATGTTGAATGGCGTGCCCGCTGCTGAGCGTTGAATCTTGAGGTCTCGTCATGAAAAACGAAATTGCTGTAGCTCTGGCATAAATGGTCCAATCTCTACCAAACTTCACATGATTCATATTTGTCCCGCCCTGAACACATTTTCATTACCATATTGCCTGATAATCATAGCGCCACCTAGTGTCGAAAGGAAGTACTTCTCATCAGACACTTATCTTTGGATTAACCTGAAATTTCAATGCTGTGGTCTATATTTGATGTTCACAAACATGACATATCATTAGTGTCTATGCGTGCTGCAGACGGTTTACTTTTGATGTCTCGCCATGAAACAGGAAATTGCTATAAATTTGGAGTAAATGGTCCATTGTCCACCAAACTTGACATGATTCATATTTGTCCCACCCTCAACCCATTTATATGACAATATTCCGTGATAGTCATAGCGCCACCTAGTGGTGAAAGGAAGTACTTCTGACCAGACACTTATCTTTAGATTAACCTGAAATTTCAGTGCTGTGGTGTGTATTTGATGTACACAAACAAGACATATCATTAGTGTCTATACATGCTGCAGAGGATTTAATTTTGAGGTCTCGCCATGAAACAGGAAATTGCTATGTTGTTGCTGTAAATGTTCTTATCTACATCAAACTTCATATGATTCATATTCATCCTGCCCTGAAAACATTTATATGACCACATTTTCTGATACTCATAGTGCTACCTAGTGGTGACAGGAAGTAGGTCTCAAACACTTATTGTTTGATTTATCTGAAAGTTAAATGCTGTGGTGTATATTTGATGTATAAAAACATGATGTATAATTACTGCGCTCTCCAACTCTCTCTAGTGGAAAGAGGAAGTGATACAAAATGTGAAATATGTTATTCCAGCACTGTATCAAGGATATGCCAAGTCACTCCTGCATGCGATGTCTAACTTTGACAGAAATGACACGTCAGAAGACGTCCTGTCAGCCCCCCTGAGTTGCGAGGGCCTGTTCATCGCTGCTTGCAGCTTTAATTAGGGCCCGAGAGACGACAAAGTCGTCCGTAGGACCCTATTGTCATCGCGCTGTTTATTATTATTATTATTATTATTATTATTATTTATTATTATTATTAGGGGGCCAAGCCCGCGGGGCCTGGGAACCGCGGTTCCCAGGACCAGCAGTGCTGGGAACCCTATTGTTTTTGTTCGGGTTTTTATTATTATTATTATAGTTTTTCTCTATTTTTATTTTTCCATTGGTAAAAGTGATGCTGCAGGCTAAACCGTGCAAGGGAGGGTGGTGCCATTTGGAGGGTTGGTCCAGACCCCTGCACGTACCTCAGACACAAAAAATGGCATAGGTCTGTCAGCAGGGGGCGCTATAACCAAGGTCAACGCGTTTTGGGGTATAACTCCCACACTGTATGTCACACATTCAACAGCCTCATATCCCCAGATTCCCTGAATAGTGCTGAATCACCTGGGCTGGGCCACGCCCATTTCCGCCTATAATTTTTTTTCACAAAATCATGAAAACTGGAAAACCTGCTTTTTTAAACTCCTCCTTGGGATTTTGTCCGATCAGCGTGAAACTTGGCACAGACAGTCGTCAGCTGGACCTGATCTAAAGTTATCAAAAGAATTTTGTTCGGTACAAATATGCACAAATTATTAACAAATACATTTTGCTAGCTACCTGTAAAAACGCAAACTGTTGCATATCTCAGTCAAAATAAATGCTAACAACACTAAATCTGAGATCCTTGCTTGGCATGTGACTCTGAGGGTATGAGCCAAATTTGGCTAATGTTGGCCACTAGGGGACGCTGCAAATATGGGAAATTTATATCTCTCAAATGGCAGCACCGATTTGTACAACATTTGGTGAGTATGATGCTGGGTCACTCCTGAGGCCATAACTTGAAGTTTATCAAGACTGGTCAAAGTGGGCGTGGCTTATTACAAGATCAACAACAAACATTTATTTTTATACTGAGGGCTTTGAAATTCACAGGGTATATATAGAATAGCACACAGACCACCCACACCAAAAATTGTGTGTCTACTCCACTAGGTGGCGCTATAACGGAGGCAAACGCATTTTGGCCTGTAACTTCCACATTTTAAAACACATCTTAATAAACTTTATATCCACGTGTTCCCTAAATAGAGTTGCATCTTCTGACATAGGCCACGTCCACTCCCACTGCATATGTCTCTTAGTAAGTCACTACACATCAAAAACCTAATTTTTCAAACTCCTCCTAGCGTTTAAGCTCCATCTGCACGAAACTTTACACATACAATCTCCAGACTGGCCTGATCAAAAGTTATCAAAAGAATTTTGCTACTCCAAAAAATGCGGTACTTATAAATAAACATTTTTTTTCTGCTAGCTAAAAAACACATACTGTTGCATATTTTTGTCAAAGTAAAAGCTATCAACGTCAAACTCAAGTCACTTGTTTCAGACGTCAACCAGAGGCTCTGTGCCAAATTTGCCACAAATTAACCGGTAGGGGGCGCTATAAACAGAGAAACATCAAGTGACATGAGAGTTGATCAGATTCGCATGAAATTTGGTGAGCGTGATGCAGAGTCGTTCCTGAGGCCAGCCATAAAGCTTAGTGATGTTTGGTCGGGCCGACTTCCAAGGGCTCCGCGACACCCGGGGGCCAAGTTGCGCAGGGAGGCTTGGCCCCCGTTCATAACTGCTTGCAGTTCTAGTTATTATTATTATTATTATTATTAGTATTAGTATTAGTATTATTATTATTATTCTGACATTTCGTGTCCCAATTTCGTCCCTTTCCCAAATTTCAGAATGCTTCTAACTTTCCACATTCATCCGTCCGGATCTGAAATTCAAGATTTTTGGGCGGTTGCACATGGTCGACGCGAAATGCCAAAATAGCGACCCCTACAAATTTTCAAAAACCCCTCCCCTTGGGGTTAGTTTGTCGTAGGCAAACGAAATTTGGTACGCACATGTATCATACCGAGACGCACAAAAAAGTTTCTTGACGTCATGGTAAAATCCCAACATGAAGTCAGTCATTTTGTTTTGAATTTTTTTGATACGGCGATTTCCACAACTTAAATTTGAACGAACTCCTCCTAGGGATTTCGTCCGATTAACTTCAAATTGGCTACAGATCATCCTGACAACATGCTGATCAAGAGATATTAAAAGCTTTTCTCTATGTCAAGGGGCGTGGCCGCTAGGGCGTGACAAATTTTGGCGACTTTTCGTTTTCTTACCATCAAATTTCGAACAAACCTCACACCCACATACTTGATCTCAGCAGCTTCAAACTTGCTGGACATGATGATGGCTCCGATCCGAACGCCCCGATATGTTAATATCCCACCTTACTCATAGCTCCCCCCAGTGGTAACAGGAAGTGACCAGTTTTTACTTTAACATGTACTAATGCCACAAACCGCATCAACTTCATTCCACTTCTAATGCATGCAGAACAAGTTGGTGAAGCTACCTTATGAACGCTGTGAAGCTACGTCTAATGGTGTCCATGTGGCAGCGTGGCGACTATCAATCCCTCGCCACCAAATATGTTTATGTTTTTGATGGCTTCAGCAACCTCATCTCCTCATGAAAATTGATACACAGGTCAAGAAAGGCGAGCTCTTGCATCTGATAGGGGCGTCGCCCATGGGGGGGACAAAATGCCTCTATAGCGCCCCCTTCAAATTTTCAGAAACCCCTCCCCATATGGTTTTTTTTTGGAGTTGGAACATGAAAATTGGTACACATGTGTATGTTGTCCAGGCGCACATAAAAGTATCTGGCACCAATGGTCTACTCCAAACAGGAAGTCGGCCATTTTTATTTTGACTTGTCATTTTGGCGTGATTTCCACATGTTGTATTTTAACGAACTAGTCCTAGGGATTTCATCCAATCGACTTCAAATTTTTTACAGATCATCCAGAGACCATGCTGATCAAAAGTTATTAAAAGCTTTTCTCTGTGTCAAGGGGCGTGGTCTCCATGGCCCCACCATATATGATGTATCCCATGCATATTGAAGCAGCTCTCTCTCCCACATACTTCATCCAAACTGCTTCAAAAATTCTGTACATGATAAGAGCCCCGTCCTCAACGCCTCCATATGCTCGTAGGCAATCTTGCTCATGCCGCCCCCTTGTGGAAATAGGAAATGCCCTACTATACATTGACATTGTCTGATTTGCTTGAAACTTCACATGTGTGATGACGGTCCACCCCTGAACGCACCTGCCCACATCTGGTGACGCTCGTAGCGCCACCTGGTGGATGAACAAAACATTGCTATTTTTCGCTCCTGCCAGGTTTTTTCTCCCTTCTCGCTTCGCGCCACAGCCCCCGCATGCCTCAGGCTCCCGCTGTTGCATGGGGGAGCGAGGGCCTGATCACAGCTGCTTGCAGCTTTAATTCATATTATTATTATAATGTCATTATTATTACTATCGAATGTTCCAGTTTAACCTTGTTACTAATTACAGTAAATGTAGGTCAAATAAAATAAAGTTTATTTGTACAGTGCCTACTTTATATGAAGTAGAATGACACAACAGACTTAAAGTGGTGGTGTAACAGTATAGATGTACTGAATCTTTGTATACAGCTGCAAGTCAGGCAACAAGCAGCAACACGGCTGAAACCTTAATTCCGCCTAGAGCACCAAAGTGGCTAGAGTCAGCTTTGGATGCATTCAGGTTTTATGATTGTGAAGCTTTTACTGAATGTCACTGGGAATCATGTGCTGTGTTTCAAACAGACTCACAAGTCAGTCTTTAGACGCTTTGCTTAACTAAAGACTGATGACTTTCTCCCTGATTTTGTGTTTAGATGGGCGGATACAATTTCAGAGTTTAAAAAACTCCCTACGTTGCAGAACCAATAGTAAATCTGCAGGGCGGTCCTTCGGTGGCTCGCTGAACTCTTGTGCTTATAAACATAGTCCCACTAGAAACATGTGTAGCGGTACAAAATGGCTCAGCCGTGCTCGCAGAAAACGCCGTCAAAGTTAGTGGATGTTTGTCGCGTTTGCGGCAACACATTCTCACCAACTAAAAGAGACAAACATAATCTTTTACAAGGTCATGACTCATCTGTTCGGCTGGACTATAACGTTAGAGGGAATCGCCTTGTTGTTTACAAATACTTCCAGGTAGAAAACCAGCAGAGCTTTTAGCTATATATATGTAGCCTATATATCACATTTTTCACATCACTGTATGACCGTTTAGACTAATCCGATGTTTGTAAAGTCTATAAACACAATGATTGAACAAACATTACTATTTCTGTGTGCACGTTTAGCTGGGCTAACCGTTAGCTGTTAGCCCTGTAAGCCATTAGTGGGATCTGTAATAGGTAATAACTCATTAAACGATCCGTGAAAAAAAATATCGTTTCCAGCGGACATCTTAGTTACAACATGATTGAGCTAGCAAAGCAGTTTTGTGTTGCTATGTGTGGTATTTATTCAGTTTTGGGAAATCACGATGTCTAGAAAGCATCAGTGGCTGCAGCTGACAGGGACAGCTAACACTAGCAGCAAAGCTAACAACAGGACGTCATCTGTTAAAAGCCTCCCGTTGTCAATACGACATGAAACTACTCCAGGTAGCTCAATCATGTTGTAACTAAGACATCCGCTGGAAAAAATATTTTCTTTACGGATGAACAGTTAAATCTCTCGGCATCCATTTTCAAGCTCTCTGTGTGTTTGTTTCCTTGCAGACGAGAAAAGGGGGAGCACACATTTCAGAGAAGGCATGTCTTTTTCAAAAGAGGCGTTGCTTTGTTGCCGGCCGTTTTTGCCGGTGTGTTAAACACACTTTAGAAAGGAGTGTCCCCAGACTATCAGAAGGCAGAGATCTCTGATTGTCTGGTGGCGAGACTATGTCTCAAGTCACATATTTCAGTTAGTACAATTCCATGGAGTATACCATGTGCACTATGTACTTATTGGCGTAGTGCACAAATTTCGACAGGGTAGTTTTGTCTCAACACAACCATTGTGCACTTACCGGAAATGACAACCGCAAATTAGCTAGTTGGCAAACTAGCATAAGCATTCGTGTTATGCTGTAAATCATTACAGACTGCTAAATTAACCCAATAAACATACTGCTGGCTTATACCCGACAACAGTATAGTGGTTCTTAGTGCAAAAAACACATGTATTTGTACAATGCAGTGACGTTGGTGGTCGCAGTCCTCAGCCGCCATTTTCTGTTTGAAAAAAGCTCTTCCGCTATGTTGCCAAGATGGCGACCATTGAGGGCGAGAAGTGTCCATAGTTCCACACTCAATCTTCTTGACCGTTTTGAGTGCACCATCCAAGTACTCATAGTGCACTGCATTTTTCTATACTTCTCAGGGTGAATGCACTTATGCACTCAAAATATTAAGTGAAAGTACAGAAGTACGTGATTTGAGACACAGCATTGCTCTCTTGGCTTGCTATCTCTGTGGTTTAACGTTACTTTCGAGGGCATCAGTGGAAACGGCAATTCATTAATGTGATTAATGTCCAGCAAACCGTTTCTATCATAATGTTGCAAAAGACAGCTTTAAATGAATAAAATAGAGACGCGAAGCGATCACAATTTTATTTCCTGGTTAGCTGACAACGGGTTCTCAAAGGCCACGCCTACCACACATCTGTCTCTATCACCAGTTATCACCAGGGTGGGGGGGGGTGGGGGGGGGGGGGAGGGTGCTCAAGGTTGACAGATTGTGATAGCTGCAGAGGTATGGCGTTGCCCCAGCGCTATCCGTCGCAAATTCTAGCCATCCAACGGAGAAGCAAGACCAGAATCAACATCAGTTCAGCTTTTGTTCATTGGTGCCAGCTGAAGGCAGAAAAAGGGCTAAAAAGCCAGGCAGAGGTTGCCGCTTTCCTTCTGGACAGGTAAGCCAACGTTAATGTTTGCTAACTAATGCAACAGGGTTTAATGCAGAAGGGTTGTTAAAAGATATATCTGCTGAATATATCTAATATCTAGTACAGCCGAACTAGTAATTACACTGCACCTAGATGAACTATGTTAAGAAAAAGTTAAAATGTCGGTTAATTTCAGATATTTTACCTATTACTAGAAACAGCGTTTTTGGGACGGTAGCATTAGTTTTTTTGTGGTTTGTTGTAAAATAGAGTCATGAAAAGATATATCTACTGAATATATCAAGTATCTAAAGCTGAACTAGTAATGACACTGTACCTAGATGAAATATGTTAAGAAAAAGTAAGGATGATGGTTAATTTCAGTTATACCATGGTCTGGGTGAATATTCAATTCTGATTGGCTGCAGGGTGTCTGTTAAAAGGTGTTATAGGAGAGCTAAAAAGACGTTCCGGTCAAATTGCCTTATGACAGGTTCTGAATTATTGCACTGGCTCAACTGCTAGTTTGTAACCATAGCAAGGGAGACTCAGAACAGAGGCAACAGATTACAACGGGCATCATGAGTGATTTTATCGTTTCATTTAATTTATTTGGTGAATTTGATAATTTTGATGACTGGGATGCAGAAGAAGAGAGGTTAGAGAATGAAAAGAAAAGGGAGAAACGGCACAAGGAGTCGCGGGTCTACACCAATCGCAGCCTCCGGAGCACAGCTGTAGGTCGGCTCTCTGACACCGGCCTGGAAACCCGTCAGATCATGACCGTCACGGGACATCAGCGTGAGAGCAGCCGGCAGGCTTATTGGGTTCTGTCAGCGCAGGAGAGACGAGATGGAGCAACATCTTGTCGTCTCCAAATATCCCAACAAGCAGTGCTCAATCTGTCAATCTCCGTCCTTCAAATGCCACTATGATGGACATAGGCCCTACCCATATCACCTTCAAATTTCACTGTTAATGGTAATGTAGCATTTAATTTTAAATAGGAAACAATCGTTAATTTGTTAATGTGTTTATATGATTTAATCTCAACTACTATATATTTATGAATTATTTGTTGCAATTAAAAACGATTTTGACTAGCCTACTATTTGAATGTTGATTATTTGAAACAAATTTTCTTGGGCCTATAAATGAACGCCAATGAATCATGAAAGTAATATCTCAATTTTTTTGCACATCATCCTCAGAGTCTGTAAAACACAAGCGGTAAGAAGTGCGCTGGCTTTCTGAAATAATCATCTTCTGAATAATATCACGTAGCCTAACGTTTAGCCATCATCTCACTTCCCTTCACTGATCAGAGTCGCTATGCTGTCTACGCTGCGGCCACAGCGGGTTTCCATGGCAACGCCTGTGAACTACAGAGATTAAATAGTCCATTTAGCTGTGGCTTGTGAAAAACTCATGATTTTAACTGTAAAAGACATTAAAGCATAAATAATTTATTTAATGTTCATTTCATTCATTGGTAAGGGTCCATGGAATAAGTGGGTTAATGCCCTTCGAGGTGTCCATTATCAGGAATTAATGGACGACGCGGAGGCGTGAACCGTCTGACGCTAAGTCCATTAATTCCTGATAATGGACACCTTGAAGGGCATTAACCCGCTTATTCCATGGACCCTTAAATATTTTAGCAAGATCTCTAGAAATGGCATTTTTGGGACTCTGATTGTTCCGGTTGTAGATTTGTCAAATAGTGTCATAAATAGTGTTGTATATATCAAACATCTAGTACAGCTAAACTATCATTTATTATTATTAGCTATTATTATTATTATTATTATCATCATTAATATTATTATTATTAGTATTATTGGTGGAAAATTATAACAGAGGAATATATTTGCCGTTTTAATATCAAGAACACTTTCGTGTTTTTGTGTGCATACAGGACGTTGTTGAATCAGGGAATCTGTGTGTCCACCACGACAAAGGATCCTAATTGACTAATTACATTAGCATTAGTGACGAGTAGAACTAAAAATTCTTTACGGAGATTGTTACAGTGTGTTACAGGGCGCACAAGAGAGGATTCATGATTTACTATTATTATTATTTTTTAATTACTATACCACAAAAGACTCTTCACTTGACATCAATGTCTCCACTGTCTGTCGTTTAGGAACCTGGTAACCTGTAGAACTGAAGAGTGGAGCGAGAGCGGGCGAGTGTGAGTGCGACACCTACTGACCGCGAAGTATGAATCCTATATCTATCACCTTTAAGGCATAACCATGGAGGATATTACAGTACATTCAATGGCCCTTGTCACCCAGTCACAGTAGCATAACATGATCCATTCATTAGCAGCCATCTTGACTCTTTTTCTCTGCACTCTGGGTCTCTACTAGCTCCTGCTTTACAACAGTGCTGCCTAGTGATAAAAAGCAGCAGTTATAAAGATGATAGAACACAACACTGAGGTATCACATCTCTCTTCACTTATCCCCGCTGTGTCATTATAACCTTCTGTTGTTGGGGAGATGCTGCTGTTGTTGTCAGGTGGGACCTCTCTGCCTCGAGCTTCTCCCCTGAGCACTGGCGTTTAGACAATGGGAAGAAAAGGAATGTTTCCCTAACACACTGTAGAGCAGGTCATTTCTTAGAATAGCAAGAGAGGAGGTAGAAAGTGTTTTCAATCTTATAACTGACATGTTTAAGTTGCATATTTGGTTTAATGAGAGCATGAGCTGCACTCGCATAAGCAATAAGCGGTATGGTGATTAATCATGGGTGTGTTTTGTATTCAGGTCAAGCAAGATTCATACTCCTCCTTACACTAAATCCAGCTGTGTGTGGAAGTTGAAAACCTCTCTCTCTGGCTGATGCAGACTCCACGGCACATACCTGCAACGATGAAAAAATGTTGTCTGTTAACATTCAAGCAGTGACCAGTCTTGAGAAACAAAACATGTCCAAAGAGGTTTTCCCTACGTAGTGAGGGTGTTGATGCCGCTAGCCTTCATTTTCATCAGACGGTCTCTCCAATAGGCCCTGGGCACACGGAAATAGTGGATGGATCCCCCGATTATACGGAAGGATTCTCTTTCCAGGGTGAACTGGGATGAGTTGGCACACAGACCCACCTTCCTGCTCATTCTCCGTCCTCCAGCCGACATGCTGGAAGAAGAGTGGATTTGTGTCACACTCACGTAGCATAACACATAGGCTATTGTGCTTGAATGAACCACATGACATGCTTAATAGGAATTTGCAGATGTCTTATGTTGCAAACACACAGGAACAGGAATATTTTTGAATTCAGAGACAAGATGGATTTCAACAGATTAGTTTACCACTTCTTATCAACCTGGTAAAATGTTATATATTTTTTTCACTTGGCATATATTTCTTTAACATCTATCCTGAATGGTAGTGACACTTAATTGTGAGGTACAGTGAAATTGTTTCACTTCATAGTAGCATTTGGCTACCTAACTTCATGTCACCAATACAATATTCTTATAAAGATTTTCTGTATATAATTTATAGTGTAGTATCACTTTGTCTTGGACCATATTCCAAAATAGCCTTACCGCATTGCTATCTTAATTTAGGAGATTTTTAAATCACTGTTATAAGGTACTGAATTACATACAAGCAGCCTAACTGAAACAATAATCATGACAACTTCACTTACCTGAGGTATCTGTACATGATGAAGCCAACAATGCAAAGACAGATGAGTGCACATTTCCTTTTGTGCACATTTCTTATCCTCAAGACAACCATGGTGGATGTGAGATGTCGTCCTGTAACACAGGCAGCAGTCAACTTGACAGCACCATCTGAGCGCAGATAAACATATGATGCTGGCATGAATAACACAACACCCTGTGGGAGTGCCCCTGTGCACAACCATGGAAATCAGACACGCCTCATAACATAACAGGCTTTGCATGTGTGTCTGTATAGCTCTTGGGTTTGTTAAATGTATAGGTGAGGATGGCAAAATTAGTACATCCAATATAATTACTTTCTCGATAGTAAAATTGATTTAATAAAACATAAAACTTTTAAAGTTAAAAGAGTCATCTTATGTTCAAATGAGCGTGCCTATTACTAGAATCAGAATCAGCTTAATTGGCCAAGGAGGTGTGTACACATACAATGACTGGCTTTTTTTTTGTTCTTTTAATTAATAAAAGTAGTAATTGATTTATTATTATTTTATACTATTAACATCTCTAAAGTTTTCAATAGTGGCTGTCATTTTTCTAAATATTGCATGCCTTGTAGCATCAAAACATGTAATAATTTCCTTAAAATTAATAAAGTTTGCACTTAACCTAATTGAAAATGTAATAAAAACCACAGACTGTAAAAATAATGGACATAACCACCATGACATCATCCATTGATTTGTGGACTCCTGTTTTGAACCTTCAAGTTCAGCATTTTCAGCTGTTGCCATCTTGGTTTCTTGGAACCAGAGGTGACCATATTTGGGCAAGAGGCTGGCCCTTGGAAGAGCAAGGGGTGGATCTGAATGGGAAGCCGAGGACACTATCAGCAGACAGCCTGTCATTAAAAGCAGCCTGCCCTTAATTTAAATGGGTGAGTTATATAGAAATTCATCTCCTTTACAGTTGTTATGAATGCTGAAATTAGCTATAGAGACCAAATAGTTTTTTGTACCAGGCTGTATGTATGTTTATTTTTGCTGCACATTTGGGCATTTTAACATGGGAGTCTATGGGTATTGACTGGATTCTGGAGCCAGCCTCAAGTGGCCATTCAAAGAACTGCACAAACTGTTTTTGGCACTTCTGTGTTGGCTTCATTTTTCAGCCCTGGAGGCTTCCACTTGAATATAACCCAACAATGTCATGACTAAGCTAATATTATAATAACATTTTGTGATTGATATCGTATTAACATTTTTACCAACAATGTAATACCTCTCAGATGGCTGTTTCTTTTAAAATTTTATGATGCCATTATTTTGACGGATTATGTAATAATGTAAAATGGTATGCTTTTTCTCACAAATGGAAAGTGTGCAAATGCATTAACCCTATGGGCCTGAACGATGCAAAGTGCGTCCAATTTCACACCTGTTCTCTATGGATTTTCTCCACAACTGTTCGTCATAGCGAGAAGCCACTCATATCACGTGAAACAAGGAAAAAAAATTATAAAGTTTCACTAAAATTATAGTGGGGTGGCATAGCTATAAAATCGTTCAATTTTGTGATAAAAGCACCAAATTTGGCAGATGTGTTGACAAATACATTTAGAACAAATCTGGATATTGGGGCATCAGAAACTCACCCCCTGGTGGCCAGAGCAGGCAATTGAATCCTACCTGCCCATGGACCTGTCCCATTAATTGGATCCACTCCAAAATGTAATGGCTTCTAAGTTGGACCATGCTACATGCCTCCACCATCTGCTACAGAGACTAGAACATTTAATTGGCCTAAAAGGTTCTGCACTAAGCTGGTTTAAATCTTATTTATGTGATTGTTTTCAGTTTGTTCATGTTCATGATGAATCATCTCTACAGACACAGACACCGATGACATCAGCACACTGGCTGACTCTATCGTCTGTGGACATTCCCATAGGAAGGTTTTAATAGAACTAGCGCTGGCTCCCAGCGGCAGTGATATGATTGGATCCTAATCCGTGTACTACCGTACTTTCTTGACCGACGGCTGATTAGCTTTGCCTTACACCCGCCCACACCGGAATTGCTGTTGCCCGAATTGTTGTCCGTAGTACAACAGAAAAGGAAGTGTTCAGTGCATCGCAAGATGAGATTAAAATGGATATGATTTCATTTGATTCAGCTATATTGCAGAGCTGCGACGTCTCTGTTACATGTAAGACAAGTGCCGCACCTACGGCAACGCCGTCACGTGGTCTGGATATCCCCGCCCATTTCTATTACAAAACAAAAGACTAATGTCCCCAGACTCCCATTCCAAAGTAAGAGAGGCTGGTCACGCGAGACTACGCTTTTATTACCTCTAGGCTGGATTACTGTAATTCTCTATTATCAGGTAGCTCTAATGAGTCTCTGAAAAGTCTCCAGCTAATTCAATTCAATTCAATTTTATTTATAAAGCCCAATATCACAAATCACAATGAGAGAGGGAGAGAGAGAGAGAGAGAGAGAGAGAGATGCAGGTAATGACAGTAGTTTACCACAACATTACTGAAAGTAATAATATTATAGTTATAGTTCTGGCTACTGTGGTACAATATGTTTAAAGTATGTATTAATATCTGACAATATACGTGTGTGACAATAGTCATATGTGTATAATAACAGTAGAAGTATGACTAATGACTAATGATGGCAGCAGCAGCAGGAGGCATCTGGCAGGACCACGGCAGCAGCACAACCACACACGTCACGCTGTCCAGGCACCGCTGCGATATGAGTTAATCTGAGAGACAGTGGAGCACAAAGGCTCCGGAGAAGAAGCCGAGTTAGTGACATCCAGAATGGCCGAGTTAGCAAGATGCAGTAATAGAATATGAGAGAGAGAGAGAGAGAGAGAGAGAGAGAGAGAGAGAGAGAAGGAGAGCAGGTGCCTGGTGTATTATAGGGGGGTCCTCTGGCAGACTAGGCCTAAGTCAGCCTAACTAGGGGCTGGTACAGCACAAGCCTGAGCCAGCCCTAACTATAAGCTTTATCAAAGAGGAAAGTCTTAAATCTAGTCTTAAATGTGGAGATGGTGTCTGCCTCCCGGATCGCAACAGGAAGATGATTCCACAGGAGAGGAGATTCAGAATTCAGATTGCAGGAGATTCAGAATGCAGGGGCAGTGTACTGACAGGAACTAAGAAACTAGATCACATTTCTCCTGTTTTAGCTTCTCTGCACTGGCTGGAAAGGAGGCGCCGACTGATTGTCGAACCTCAGATTCAGGAGGAGCAATGCGGATTCCGTCCTGGCTGTGGAACAGTGGACCAGCTCTTTACCCTTGTGAGGCTGCTGGAGGGGTTGTGGGAGTTTGCCCATCCAGTCTCCATATGCTTTGTGGACCTGGAGAAGGCTTACAACTGCGTCCCTCGGGGGTCTTGTGGGGGGTACTACAGGAGTACGGGGTACCAGGCTCACTGCTACGAGCCATCTGGTCTCTGTATGACCAAAGTGAGAGCTGTGTCCGCATACTTGGTGTAAAGTCAAACACGTTTTCGGTGGGTGTTTGCCTCTGCCAAGGCTGTCCATTGTCACCAGTGCTGCTTGTGACCTTCATGGACAGGATTTCGAGGCGGAAACAGCAGAGGCACTTTGTCAACCTGGTGAGTAACGTTACTGTCATTAGCATTAAGCTAGCAAACAATGTTACGTCCTCACGGTCGGACATAAAGTAATAACATTAACAAATAGTGGCGGGGCTTTTACTCACCACAACTGCAGAGGCTCCCAGCTTCATTTGAAACAGACTGCATTATAGACGGTCTGTTATTTATTAATCCCTCTGTATCTTTATATTCTTACTTTTTATCGGCTCCCGTTGTCTTCATAAAGTTAACACATTGTGTCGTCATTTCAAACTCAACACTTCATGAATTTGTTTCAAATTAAAAGCCCCTTATAACCTCGGCTGAGAGAATCCCTCAATTTTCTAAATAGGCTTTTACTGTGAAACATTTGTAAGAACTTGGTTGTGGAGGATACGGTAGCTTGAATGTTTACGTACGGCTCTTCAAATGAAGCTCCTGCCATCTGCTTACGCTTTTAGGTGACTACAACAACATTTCGGCTGGCACATGAACAGACACAGTGACTCAAATAATAGTAAAAGTAATAAAAATAGAACAAGAATAACCCGATGACATCACACACACCGTGAAAGAGGACCGGAGATAATTGGTGAGTACCATCGTGTAGTGTGTCATGTCTGTCGGCCAAGTCACAGCACGATTTTATGACTGCACAATCGTGTAATGTGATATAGTGACTTTCAGAACGGGCAGAAAAGTTGTGGAGTGTGTACTAGGCATAATGCAAGTCCTGCTGAGTCTGACCTATCTGTCAGCCAGTCCGTCTCCACCTTTTTTCAGACTCCACCGTAGACAACGGCAGCATTTCTTCTACCACGTAGCGAGCCACAAGCTTCATGGCTTCTTCCGGACTGATAGGTTTAACGTTATCTCCGTTATTAGAACCAAAAGACAGTCGTTGCTGTTTCGGAGCTGAAGGACCAGCGTTCTAAAAGTAACGGAAGTAACTGATGGCTTGTAGAAAATGTACTCAAGTATTTGATTATTCAAACAGCAAACTAACGCGTTAGGTTACTCGTTACTGCAAAAAGTAATCAAAGTAACTTTGTAACGCGTTACTTTGTAACGCGATATACCCACCTCTGTTCATGAGTGAGGGTACAATGGAGTGTGAGATGGATTGGTGGGTCGGTGCGGCTTCTGCAGTGATGAGGGCACTGAGCTCAGCCTTAGAGATAGGGTGAGGAGCTTGGACATCCAGAGGAAGCTCAGAGTAGAGCCACTGCTCCTTCGCATCGAAAGGGTCAGTTGAGTTGGTTCAGGCATCTGATTAGGATGCCTCCTGGGCACTTCCCGCTGGAGGTGTCCTGGGCACGTCCCACTGGTAGGAGGACCCCGGGCAGACCCAGAACACGCTTGAGGGATTACATATCTCGTCTGGCCTGGGAACGCCTTGGGGTCCCCCAGGAGGAGCTGGAAAACGTTACCAGGGAGAGGGATGTCTGGGGTGCTTTGCTCGGCCTGCCCCCGGATAAGCGGATGAAAATGGATGGATGAATGGATGGATGAATGGATGGATGGATGATTTGAAAGGTGACACTCTGTAGTTTTAATCTTCATCTGAATATTTTCTTGAAAAAAATGCTGCAGATGACCAGAACTAGGAGTTTGAAAACACAATGAGACCATATCATAAAGCCTTACACAGTCCAAATTCAGAGTAGATAACAATATCACAGAAAATTAACTTTTTTGCGTTAAAAACAGAGAGTAAAACAATGTACTGAATGTGTGCAAATGAGTGAAAAACTAATCAGCACAGAAATATACATCTATTTAGGTGGTTACTGTATATAAAAACACTTTTAGAAAACCTAAATTGAGAAGGAAGACTGTTTTTTACACTTAAGACAACATAAAAGCCATTTGTTTGTCATTTCTGTAAAACTGTAACAGTCTATGGCCCCAATAACCCATTCAAAAGTACAACTGAGGTCAGGAGTGTTACTAACTACAAGACCCATAAGCCATGAGTCCAATCGCTAGCTAAAAATCCAAAGAGAGGGTCAGTATCACAAGGCAAACAAACTAACAAAGAAACGGCTGGAACACAGACTCAAAGTACAAGACGAACTGGTACAGACAAAGGGAAACACGGAGACTAAATAGGGGAGACAACGAGACACAGGTGTGACATTAAGATAGGTGCAGGTAATCAAACAGACGGGAAACATGGGAAGGAACAGTACCAGTAACAGTACCCCCCCCCCCCCCACCCCCAGGAAAGCCCATTCAGTCTTCTTTTAGCATTGGCAGTATAAAAAAAATCGGGGAATGCAGCAAAATGCCACCTTCCTAGATTTGTTCATACAGAATGTGCCTTTTTCAGGGCAATGGGGGGTGTGAGCACATGGACCGCAGAACGCATCTGAACAAGGGGGGGCCATAATTTCAAGTCACGCGGAGGGGGTGGGGGGCATATGCATTGAAACAGACAATAAAACTGATGTTGCGGAGCACTTTTTTTATTCCGACGCCACACAGTCACATCTACAGTACACGCATGAACACGAACACATGCTTGCTCAGATTAACCCCTCTGATCCCATTCTAACATTCACATACAACAGGCCAAGCCTATTTATACATAAACGCACAGATGAGGCCACAGTGGAAGCTGGAGTAATTTGATCATTTTGTTTTTTCTGTTTACTTGAAGAAAATCAGATATCGACTTCTGTCTCTTCATTTTCCCAGATGCAGCCAGCGCAGGTGCCCGCCGTTAGCTCGCGACACTCATGCATGACGTATTGATAAGCAATGCACTTGATAGGCACACTGATATCAAATCAATATGCAGCAGTCAGTGGGAGTTTTTTTTTTAATCGGCAGCAGTTGGTGAGAGTGAGTGAAGTTGTGTGGTGACTTGGCTCGTAAAACACAGATAGACTACAACTTAGGCTTTTATTCATATAAAATAGTTTGTCAGAGTAGAGCCCTGCGCGGGACTGTTTTCTTCATCACGCTCCTGCCCGCTCCGCTGAATTTCTGACCATTACCGCCTGCAACCGCAACGTGTGTGTTACACTCCTGCCCGCTCCCACAATGTGTATGTCCACTCCCGCAAAACTCTGAGAATTTATGCCCGCACAATAATGGAGATGCATTGATTTTGTGTCTTCTCCCATCCCGCAGGAGAAAACACGTCATTTTATAGGCTATTAATAAAGAGATTCATGGGGTTGTTTGTTTCGTTCCCCTGGTCTGCATGTCTTTTGACGCACTGGTCAAGAATAGCGCTCCTATTTCGTTGTTTTCATTTAGTTTTTAATGAAATAAAGGCTGTTTCATATTCTATTCTCCTCCTCTGTATTTATTTAGGCTATTTTTCTACCTTTATATAATCACGCAGTGATTGAGGTTAAGGCAAGCCCGGCGCCAGGATGAAGTTACTGAGGGGGCGGTTAAAAATTAGGAGGGGGCAAATCTTTATTATGCAACATAGGTTCACACAGTGGGTTATAAAGAGCGCGCAGACGTGCGTAATAGTCGCTCGTAATGGGAGCTCGTCGCCGGTGAAACACAATAAACTGCACGTCTTCTTTCATGTTTGTCTCATGACAGATGGAGCTGACAGACAGACAGACAGACAGGGGGAGCAAGCGGCAAATTGGTATGAAAGCTGGTTCAGGGCATATTCATCCATTTATGAATAAATATGGAGTGGAAACGCTCATGCATGTGCACCAAGTTCTTGTGTTGACATCCTGTCGCTAGGCTACATCTTCTTCTTCTTATTTTTCTTCTTCTTCTACTGTTTAATGGCGGTTGGCAAACAGCGAATTGGCCCATTACCGCCACCAACTGGTGGAGTGTGGATCAAAATGACTATTACTATTTGCGTTGGGACCCGCCGGGTCCCAATGCAGCCCTTTATGTCAGAGTACAAAAGTTATCTGGGCCATGGCCCCACTGGCCCTCCCGGTTCCGCGGTCTATGTGTGAGAAGTAACAAAACGTCTAGCTCAACGTGTGACGTAAACAGCCTTGCTCCAAGGGAAGCCGCGGCTGGTCAGTCCCTTGGCGATTCTCTCATAAGTTGGCCCATCCTTCACCATCCCCGTCATTTGACAGTTAATGGCCTCTTCATTTGCGAGGACAAGCAGGGCGTACAATTCTTTGTCTCCCTAGTTGCTCATCCCTTGCTGACCCCTTCTGTAGTTGGGCGCAGTCCGGCGTCAGTCCGCTTTTCCGTTTCAGAAAGCCAGCTCAGCATAACCCTGAGGGGAACTGCCCATTGGTTCGACAGCCCATTGGTTCGACAGCCCATTGTTCCGACCATATTAAACTCATTGTTCCGAAGTCCGTTCCGAAATCATCATGATGCCCTGTGGTTAAGGTCTGGTTAGGTTTAGGCACAAAACCACTTGGTTAGGGTCAGGAAAAGATCATGGTGTGGGTTAAAATGAAAAAGAAAGTGACAAACACATAAGCCGTGAGCCTGCTCCGCCTCAAGCAGGTCGCGGCGCACCATACGCCCACCGCGAGCCGTTCAGCACCGCGGACAGTCGGACTAATGGGATGTCGAACCAATGGGCTCTCAAACCAATGACACGGACCCAACCCTGAGCCAGCTACTATGGTAACTTACTCCGTGAAGCAAACCTGCTGGCTCGCAGGTTTGCTTCATCTAAGCCTGAGGCTGATCGTGTCGCAGGTAGGAGAAACATTGCGTGTCCTTTAGTGAATTAAGTTGTGGATGTTGGGGCACAGTTTATACAGAGGCTGCTGCGTAAGGAGAAGGTGATTAGACCCAGTTTGGATGTCTCCCCAGAGGATGTCTATATGAAAGATACTGTTTGACCTCACAGTCTTTCATTTATCTTAAGAATCTGTTCCACCCAGATATATCAAATATTACACATTGTGGATTTACATTATCATCCGAGGAAATTTTATTCATTGCCCTTTCATTCTTCTGCAGCGGCAGTTTTCTTTATAACATCAGAGACACTGAACACATCAGTGAGGCAGCGGTTTGTCGGCCTGTAAGAAAAGTGACTCTGGCTCTGAAAAGACTTTTGCCCATTTTATGTGGTTTTCCCTGGACATCAATCAGAATCAATTATCAGAGTATTTGCAACGGAGCATCGGTGGCTTAGTGGATGGAGCGGACGCCCCGTGATCAGATGCCCAGCGCCTGATGCAACGGCCGCGGGTTCAAACCCAGCCTGCAGCCTCTCACTGCGCATCATTCCCTCTCTCCCTCAACATCACGCTGTTTTGCCATTAAAGGCAACAAAAGCCCTGAAAATTATCTTAAAAAAGACGAATTCCACAGAACTGCAGGTTTGTCAGTGTTAATCAGAAATTAATCTATGTTACATGATGCAATGATTCATGAATACTTTTCATATATTCAAAGATTCCGTGGTGTAACTGGCTCATTTACGGGACTCAACACCCCATAATAGCTCCATCTGAGCATAAAGGAGATTATGTGAATCAGAAGTCATTTCACAGCAGTTCAACAATTCAATTAACCTCAGCCTAATATTGACAGAATGAAGAAAGTATAAGTAAAACTTTTACCAGTCTACATTTTTGTTTGATTTTGAATTGTTGCCCAGTGTGTTTGGGCCCCATCAGATTACAGCTGAATATGAGGATACAGCAAATTATATTAAAATACATGAACTCTGTGTAATGTTTCTGTATTTTCTGTATATTGGACACTTTAACACATCACATTACATAACATCACTTCACATTACCAATTAACACACTCTGAAGTCTGTTCCCATTATACATCACGCTGTTTAGCTGCAGCTGACTTGTTAGGTTTTTTTTTTTTGTTTGTTTGTTTTTTTTCCCATTTTGCGGTCGTCTCCGACTCAGCTGGGATGAAACAAGCGGCTTTCTGCTTTCAGCCACTGACTAACAGGATAAGGGATCTTCCATGTAGAAGGTCCAGGGTTCAAATCCTGCTGGGGTCGACATCAGCAAAGCAGTGCAGTCGCAAGAGATTTCCACCGCCGAATCAAATGCGATCAGATTCCTCAAGGAGGCTTCAGGATAAGAAATAACTCCGGAATCTGAGCCAAGTCCTCAGCTCGGGCGCCTCTCAAGCCCATTGTAGGTTCCAGCCGTAAACAGCAGACTATAAGAAGAACATGATAACATGCAACTGGAGAGAAAAGTTCTAATGCTGGAAGTCTGTCTGACTCAAGGTGGGCCTCCAGGAAGCAGGCCACAAACACGGTAACGCAGAGCCTCCTCGCAATTCTCAAAGCCCTGCCCTGCTCAGCCTCTGAAGCTGATACCCTGCTGTCAAAACTCAGCACATTTGAGTTTATATTCATCTTGGTGTTTTGGAATGATTTACTGAAGAGAATATACATCCTGCCTAATTATCTGCAAAAATTGTCACTTGATGTAAACACTGCTGTGGATCTCACTGACAGCACTCTGGCTCAAATCAGTAAGTTACGCACAGAGAAGGCCTTTGACGCAATGGAGAGCACTGCAAAAAATATGGCCAGCAAAGCAAGGCAAACACTGAGTTTGTGGAGGAGAGGGTCTGCAAGAGGAGGAGACATTTCAACAAGAACACAGAGGATGACCCATTCAGGGAGAGCAGAGGCTGCTTTAAAACAGAGGTTTATTTTTACATCCTCTATGTTTTTGTGGGGAAGTTTGAGAGTCAATTTTCAGACTTCAAAGTAATGGCTAAATTGTTTGTAATACTTGTCAAAAGTGCTTCGAGCACCCTGATGCTGAGGAGAAAATGCTTGAGCTGGCATGTTTCTACTCAGAAGATATATCCAAATCAGGGGACATATGGAGGTGCATTTGTTTCTTTATTATTCAATCAAACAGAGTAGATTTTGCAATCAAAAAAAATATTTGAGAGCAAAAGTATCAATATTGCAATCAAAAAATGTTTTATTGCAAGTAAAAATGATTGATTAAAAAATGCAAATCCTAAAGTTTTGTTTGCAAATCCTAAAGTTTTGTTTGTGAGTCATTTTTTTCGTTTGCAAGTCAGAAAGTTTTGCGAGTTAAAAGTTGAACCTGTTGGGCGAGGCATAAACTGAAAGCTGTAAGACACGTCTCTATTGGCCAGTCTTGATCGGAATGACAGCTTGCAAAGCATTTTTTTTCTTCTCTCGGTTAGCGGATTGCAAACAATTTAAAGGTGCATACCGCCACCTACTGTACAAGAGTGTGCAACATCATGTTATTTAGCCTGTTTCTCAAATTCTACTCATCAGCCTAGTACGCTTGCAAAGCAACATGGGAGTTCTGTAATTCACGTGTGCAGGAGCTGTGGCGAAAATCAATTCTGAAACCGAAGTTTTTTGGGCTCCAGTTTCCAAAAAAAAAAAACTGTCCACACGAGTGGTGTGATAAAAAAATATGATATCCACACGAAACCGCAAAACCCGTTACCAAGTGATGTAATACACATGCCAAAGCAGTAGGTGGCGATGTAATGTCTAACGGAAAGGCCATTTTAACCAATCAGAAGTCAGAGTCAATACCGGAATAGTGAAGTGCGTAAAATAAAAACAACCCAATCCACAAAATTAGGTCAACAGCAGTGGCGCCTGAACGACCACCTACACTATCACAAAAGCAGCGACGGGCATGCCAACAGAGGTCCGACCCAGCCGGATCCAGAACCTCCGTTGGCAGGCCCGTCGCTGCTTTCGTGGTAGTGTAGTTAGGGTAGCTAGCAACAGGAGCAGCCTCCTTCACTGGTCGTTAGGTCGAGCAGCTGGATATGCCATCCAAAGAGAGCAGATAGCACGCTCACAAATAAAGTTTCTACCGTTTTTTTTTCCCCGTTAAAGGGTTTTTTTTGGGGAGTTTTTCCTTATCCGCTGCGAGGGTCATAAGGACAGAGGGATGTCGTATGCTGTAAAGCCCTGTGAGGCAAATTGTGATTTGTGATATTGGGCTGTATAAATAAAATTGATTGATTGATTGATTGAAAGTTAGTGTGACATATAGGGTATTTATGTGTATCTGCCCACACAATTGTGACATTATTTTATGCATATGATATCGATTTTGTATCTTTACAGATACCATACAGATACCCCCCATTCAATTTAAAGCATAACTGACTTTGAGTAAAGGCACGAGAGTAAATCTGGGTATATAAACGGTTAGTTTGCACTGCGTTCTTCAGTTGGCAGTTACACCTAGAGTAAAGCTACTGAAGACCAGCAAAATCACCGTTCTTTCAGGTGGGTAAATGTCACCTAAGCACCTTCAGATTTTAGTCGTGTACCCTTAATAGATAATTTGTTTATAGCCTATAGTTTGTATTGTGCTTCGTTATATTGTTTGAGGGAACTGTAATATAAGGTAACTGCATACGAGTGGATGCAACCGTCAATAATGCTAGCATAGTTCCTCAGGGATTTAAGCTGTTATTACTTTAATTTTGACAATCTAACCTGTGACAACACATTAGCTGAGGTTGCAAGGACTATAACTGTTGGTAGCTGTTGTTGATTTTGTTTAAATATGTTGAATTATAATTTTTTAGGTTATTGTTTGTCAGACGATTGAGCTAAGCTAACAGACGCTATACAGGAGCGAGCAGGAGCAGAGATAACTGCCTGTTGCTGTGAGCCTGTTATTCAGGGAGACGAAGACCCCCTTCTCTGGTGGAAATGTGATGGACTCAGGCGTTTTCCTCTGATGTCGAGGGCTGCCCGAAAGTACCTATGCCACAAGCTCTCCATCAGAATGGGTGTTCAGCACTGCGGCCAAAGTTGTCAATCCACTACGAGCCCTGATCCAGCTGGAAAAAGTAAACATGCTGGTTTTTCTGGCGAAAACTTTGAATAGTTGAAGCATATGATGCTGCTGTAGTTATCATTATACTTTGTTTTTATTTTATTTTCAATGAGGAGTAGCCTGTTCTGACGGACAAAACAGTTCGGACTTGAATTTTTCAAACTAAAGGTAGGCTCTAAAAGTAAACCAGCGAACAGTTGCCACAGGATTATATATGCCCATTTTCGGTTATGCCTTGTTATTTATTGTTCTGTTTTTTTATTTGATAAGCCCTAGAACTGGATGCTGTAGAGCTGTGCTTTTAATTTATTTCATGTTCTAAGTTCTAAAAATAAACCATCGGACAGTAGCATATCCGTTGCGGTCTCAGTCAGAATATGCTGTATAGCACATATTATTGTTACTGCATTTGTTATTTATTGTTACTTTTCTGGAAGTGGACTGTAGCCCACAGACAATTTGTTGTTATTTTGTTCTGTTTGCTTGACTGCTGCACTTGCACTTTTTAAAATATTTCTCAATAAATGTTGTTAATGTTGTACATGTTTTTTTTGTTATTTTTTAAGTATTATTAGGCCTATGTAATGTTTGCTATTCTGTTTCCGAATGGTAAAGGCGCAAGCAAACATTTTGGCGACCCCCTCTGAGCCCTTCAAAGTGATTTTTAGTTAGTCATGGTAACACCATAGGCTATACCCCGGGAAAATGTGGGGAATCTTTAACCTATTCAAATTTAACAAAATTTGAATAGGCTACCGCCCAACTGTGGTGCATAGTTCGTTAACTGCTGGAATTATTTGGTCCATCAAGGAGTGTTAAATGCACACATGGACTAAATTAAACCAGCAGACAAAGCAGGGACAACAATTGGTGAGTGAAAAATAATTGGTCTTTAATAACTTACAATTTGGTTATAAAACAGTCAGTCAGAATGTTAGATTAATGTGTTGTTTGACCCGATGTTTATTGAATCTTGGCACCTGTCTGTATCACTGCCTGCACTGTTGTAGATAGACTTTATGTTGGCATATGCCTGATATAGTGATGTTATTATTTTTATGTTAATGTGTGTAGGAAAGACGTGGTGCTGACTGAGACAGTGCACTTGGCCTGTTCAGCACCACCGCTGTCAATCAGCCGTCTCTGTCTGCCTGTCAGCGTGGCGCCGTCCTTTGTGCTGAAACATTTTTACTTGACTGGCAACCTGTTTTCTTTATTTGTTCTTCAGAACAAGTTTATCTAACAAAGCAGCTTTACTGTATGTTTTATAAGACATAGGATTGCTTGGATCAACAAGTGACACATTATGCGTAGCATTTGGAGATATCTGCTATTTTACAGTTCTGAAATTGAATGACTTAGTCACAAGGGCCCCCTTAGAAAGCTCTGCCCCAACTATGCTGAGAGTCTGGCTCTGCCCCAGTATGGCTGAATCCATAATGCAATTGCAGACTCGCACACTTTGCGGGCGCATTCCCAGAAGTCTGGGAGTGCTGAGGGCTGACCAAATGACCTCAAGCAGACTTTCTTCTGACTTCCAGAGATTCCACTTGGGGTGCAGACTTCAGCAGACTTCACTGATTTGACAGCCCACAATTCATTGTAATACGGATGTGATGTGGTAGTTTCTTTCTTTTCTTTTTTTCTTTTCAATAGCGGACTAAATAAACAAAACTTATGTGTATGTAATACAGTTACTGTAGCCTATTAAACCAATACTTGAATCATGTAGGTCAGAAATAGTATTCAACAACATCATGATACAGAAATGTGTAGAAATATAGGCTAGGGGAATCAAAATGCATTGTATTATTGCAGCCTATCCTATAGGATGAGCGGTGTAATGACAATTATATAGGCTAGAAAAGTGGCCTTCTGATGTAACTAACAGGCCTACCAGATTTATTTAGTCATAATACGGTCCTTATTCACAAACATCTCTGTATTTGTATGTCCGCAGTCTACAGAAATTTACACTGAACAAAAATATAAACGCAACACTTTTGTTTTTGCTCCCATTTTTCATGAGCTGAACTCAAAGATCTAAAACATTTTCTATATACACAAAAGACTATTTCCCTCAAATATTGTTCACAAATCTGTCTAAATCTGTGTTAGTGAGCACTTCTCCTTTACCGAGATAATCCATCCCACCTCACAGGTGTGGCATATCAAGATGCTGATTAGACAGCATGAATATTGCACAGGTGTGCCTTAGGCTGGCCACAATAAAAGACCACTTTGAAATGTGCAGTTTTGCTTTATTGGGGGGGGGGTCAGAAAACCAGTCAGTATCTGGTGTGACCACCATTTGCCTCACGCAGTGCAACACATCTCCTTCGCATAGAGTTGATCAGGTTGTTGATTGTGGCCTGTGGAATGTTGGTCCACTCCTCTTCAATGGCTGTGTGAAGTTGCTGGATATTAGCGGAACTGGAACACGCTGTCGTATCGCCGATCAGAGCATCCCAAACATGCTCAGTGGGTGACATGTCCAGTGAGTATGCTGGCCATGCAAGAACTGGGATGTTTTCAGCTTCCAGGAATTGTGTACAGATCCTTGCAACATGGGGCCGTGCATTATCATGCTGCAACATGAGGTGATGGTCATGGATGAATGGCACAACAATGGGCCTCAGGATCTCGTCACGGTATCTCTGTGCATTCAAAATGCCATCAATAAAATGCACCTGTGTTCATTGTCCATAACATATGCCTGCCCATACCATAAGCCCACCACCACTATGGGCCACTTGATCCACAACGTTGACATCAGCAAACCACTCACACATGGCGCCACACACACTGTCTGCCATCTGCCCTGAACAGTGAGAAACGGGATTCATCTGTGAAGAGAACACCTCTCCAATGTGCCAGATGCCATCGAATGTGAGCATTTGTCCACTCAAGTCGGTTACGACGACGAATTGCAGTCAGGTCGAGACCCCGATGAGGACGACGAGCATGCAGATGAGCTTCCCTGAGACGGTTTCTGACAGTTTGTGCAGAAATTCTTTGGTTATGCAAACCGATTGTTGCAGCAGCTGTCCAGGTGGCTGGTCTCAGACGATCTTGGAGGTGAACATGCTAGATGTGGAGGTCCTGGGCTGGTGTGGTTACATGTGGTCTGCGGTTGTGAGGCCGGTTGGATGTACTGCCAAATTGTCTGAAACGCCTTTGGAGACGGCTTATGGTAGAGAAATGAACATTCAATTCACGGGCAACAGCTCTGGTGGACGTTCCTGTAGTCAGCATGCCAATTGCACGCTCCCTCAAAACTTGCGACATCTGTGGCATTGTGCTATGTGATAAAACTGAACATTTTAGAGTGGCCTTTTACTGTGGCCAGTCTAAGGCACACCTGTGTAATAATCATGTCTAATCAGCATCTTGATATGCCACACCTGTGAGGTGGGATGGATTATCTCGGCAAAGGAAAAGTGCTCACTAACACAGATTTAGACAGATTTGTGAACAATATTTGAGGGAAATGGTCTTTTGTATGTATAGAAAATGTTTTAGATCCTTGAGTTCAGGTCATGAAAAATGGGAAAAATAAAAATGTTGCGTTTATAATTTTGTTCAGTGTATGATGTTCATTCGCAAAACACATACATGGGATTAATATCTTGTTATCTGCAGGGGCAGATAAGCAGACAGAATAAGAAAGCAATTACAGTGTAAGACAGACACCCCTTTTTGAACTTCCCTTGCACCAGGATTATCAATAAACAAACCAATGAGAGACCACCAGAGGGTCAAATGTTTAGGACTCAACCCGGTATCACCCCCAGTCTTGACAAATGCTCCTTTTAGCCATCCTTATGCCAGAAAGAGGTAAAAAGTTCACTTGAGATCCCTCAAGGTTCCAGATGTCATCTTAAAAGTATTCAGCTTGGAGGCAACACAGCTTGATTAACGACCCGCTAGGGTCTTAATACAATGTGACAATGCTTCTTAAGTTCAAATACATCCTGTCCCTGCTTGTCACTCCGGGACATCAACCCCCTCTCTTACCAAGTGTTTCTGCTGTAACAAACTTGAAATGTCTGTTGGAAGTGAAATTATACATGTTATCCATGTTATAACGTTGTTCATGTGCATAATCCTTGTTTGTTAGTTGAATGATGTTTTTTTTTAATCTTGTAAAACAAAATATAAGGAAATGATTAGTTAAGGTTTTTAATCCCTCATCTAACATGGAGCCATACTGCCATTTTGTGATGGTAGTTAAAGTGGGTTCTCTTAAGGAGCCCAATATTATATTTAGAGTTAAAATATAGTTGGATTTATTAATCAACTTGTTTTCATGAATATGTGCCTTCTCATTCTGTTTTATTGCAATTGCAACTTAGTCTAGAGTGTGTGTATATGAAACAGTTTATATTTGTGCTCCGCTGATATATGCGGTATAATAATCATACTAAATTTAATTTGATGCGGATTTGGATAATATACAAAAATTCCACAGCAGAAATATTAACAAATAGAAACATTTCAGAACCAATAAAAATCAGTAAAAGTTGTAGACAAGGGTGCCCTCTTTCACCCCTTTTGTTTACAATAGCAATGGAGCCTCTTGCAATAGCAGTGCGTTCACACCCACAATTCTATGGAATAACAGTAGGTCCAACAGAACATAGGATGTGTTCATATGCTGATGATGTAATTCTACTCATGACAAAATTAAATAAAACTATTCCGGCTTTGTTACAACTTTTTAAAACATTTGGCGACATTTCAGGATATAGAGTGAATAATACTAAATCTTCTATTACTAAATGCAAATGAAAGAAGGAATCCAATCCCTGAGGTAATTCAATTTAATGTTGTAGATCAGTTTAAATATTTAGGGGTACAGATTATGCCAGGCCTAGAACTTGTGGTTAACGCTAATTATGAACCTTTAATGTCAGAAATTAATGAGTCATTTGAGAGGTGGATGTCATTACCAGTATCTATAATTGGGAGAATTAATATTTTAAAAATTAATATACTGCCCAAATTACTCTATTCCAGAATATTCCTACCACCACCTTCAGATTTCTTTTCAAGAATTAAAAAAACATTTGCAAGATTCATATGGAACAACAAGAGGGCAAGACTCCGTCTGTCTTTATTATATTTACCATTTGATCGAGGGGGTTTGAAATGTCCTAATATGTTGTGGTATTACTGGGCTGCACAGCTGAGATCTATAATGTTTTATTTTTCAATAAACAATTCTCCTCACTGGACTGAGATGGAGGCTCGTGGTTTGACATTGCCTCTTTCCTCTTACATGTATTCAGACACGGTAAAGAAACCACATAAACAAACTAAAAATCCAATTGTAAGACACATGATCAAGATATGGTACGAGGTTAAAAAATATTCACAAGAACTAGGAACATTATCACAGTTTAGTCCAATATGGGGCAATCAGTTTTTTGTACCAGGGAGAGCAGATGCAACATTTAAAGTATGGGAATCTAAGGGACTTAAAATGATTCAAGATCTTTATATACAAGACTCATAGACACTATGATGTCTTTTGAAGAGCTGAGATCTAATTTTAACCTTAATAACAAACATTTCTTTAAGTATCTTCAGCTTAGAAATTTTGTTAAGTAAATCAAAATAATCTGTTTACCAGGCCTTTACATTCACTTCTGGAAAAAAGCATGACAAAGGACAAGTTGAGAAAAGGTGTCATATCAGAACTTTACAATCTGTTGTCATTTTACTCACCTGAAAACTCACAGTCTAAATTAAAAGCCTGGAAGGAAAACTTGCAACTTGAAATTTCAGAGGAAGATTGGAAAGCAGCTTGCACTGGCACTCATATCAAATCTATAAATACACGTCTGAAATTAATACAGTATAAATGGTCAATGCGGACTTATTTGGCACCAGTGGACTTTGACCCAAATACACCGGATATATGTACAAAATGTACAGAAAACAGAGGGACTTTGTTCCATTGTATTTGGCAATGTACAAAGGTTAACATGTTCTGGGAAGAGGTAAGAGTTGTGACAGAGAAGGTAATTTCAAAACAGATTTTACTGGATCCTAAACGTTTTCTCATGGGCTTATATCCAAATAAACATAATTACAGTAAATATGAATGAGCATTTATAGATCTCAGCTTGCTCAATGCAAAAAAATGTATTACATTATTATGGAAAGGGATTCATAGACCAAGTATTACTCAGTGGACAAGACAGATGTTATCAAGTCTCCCATTAGAGAGAATAACTTACATATTAAAGGCCAAACAGCATGTGTTTGAATTTATATGGGGACCCTTCATAGGTTATGTAAAGGATTTAGATTTAACAGATGATGTGAGTGAGTAGGTTCCATGCATTTTATTTTTTTTCCCTAGACATCTGGATTTCACATATGTCACAATGAATATACTCCATTTTATGAATACTATTTTGAGACATGCCATTTGGAGATTTTTACTGGCTTGAACAGGAGCATGACTGTTTTTTTTTTTGTGTTTAAGTATGTTTTTTTTTTTGTTGTTGCTGTTTTGTGATAATGCAGCAGGCCTTTATGTTTGCAAACATTGTATGAATGAAGAGGTTGTATCATATAATGCTGAAAAATGAATAAAAATATTGTGGCAAAAAACTTTAATTTGATGTTAAGAGACCATAATGGAAAGAGTATGTGTCTATCGCGCGTAACATGCTAAAGTATATAATCTCACAAATTAAAGTTTCATTAAAAGTTCATTAAGTTTCCTCTGAAATGAACTATTGTCTAGACTAAGAGGCCCCCCCCCCCCCCCTTCGGACACTCCCCCTCAAGGGTGGGATAAAACAAGTGAGCTCGGCGCAACTCGATCTTTTATTTTTTTGACACTTTCACTCTTTTCTGTCACTTCTCTTACTCGTTTTTACTTTCTTCTTTCTTTTTGAACCTGTTACGCTCTTAAACTAGGTTCCCGCATAACTCTTTCTTGCTCACGATATTTTAAACTTTTAAGTTTTACTTATCCAGTTTTTCTTTTGTTTCCAGTGCCTTTAGTAACCTGAAGTGACAAAGCCAGCCGATTGCAACATTTCTTCTACGCGTTGATAATAACTTTGATATTATCAAACAGCCGACGAGATTGTTTTCAACTTTATTATAAGCGAGTAGCCACAGCTTAACAGATAAACTTTGCTCACTCCACCACTGTGTTCCAGCTGGTTTAATTCTGCTGGGAAGTCCAGGAGCGGCAAGGCAACAGTTCAGGGGTCCTCAGGAGAATCAGGAGAATGATCCAGTGCTACTAAGAAAGTAGGCAAAGAATTTCCCTCACCTGAGCCGCTGTGCAGTGATAAGAGTGAAGTCGAATAGGAGATTTAACTTAGGTTTAGGTTTCCTTAGGTAAATGGTTTCGCGCATCCCTGCATTCCCAATTTATCTATAGTCACATACTCTCTCACTATCGCCAAACTAAATAACTTACACAAGTGTTACTTCTTGTTTTAATCCATTTATACATACTGTTGATTTTGTGTTATTTTATATCATCCTCATTCATTTACTCAGTTGTTACACATTTAGCCTAAATAAATCTTCATTTATCGCCATGTCTTTGTCTGTGTATATCTCTTTTGAGCAGGAACTAAGATCACTGTATAGAGAATTCATAACCCAGATATTGAGATTGATTCATTATTGATGAGTGTGCTGACGAATTAATAATTGGTTTAGGGAGTTATTAATTTGATTAGTTGCTTCCCTCATTAGGAGGGTGGTGCCTCAAACTTTATTACGAGTGCAAATATTCTAGGTATTTCTTCTACAACAATGACTGTAATTGTCACTCAACCATTTCCATGGCAACGAGTAACACAGTCTGAGGGCTGTCTATCACCAGTTTGTGGTCTCTGCCCTCACAGACTTTACGTGATGACAGTGAAGGCTAAGTCAACAAGTCCAGAGGGTGGATATTTGGATTCAGCCTTTATTTTCCCTATACATGCTTCCCTTGGGATTTATTTTCAGAAAATATAATAACTTTTCTTATGCTAATGACACCCAGCTGTGCCTCCTGCTAAAACCTTGTAATCCATGTAGTGTTGACTCCCTTTTAAATAGCATTGAGAATGTAAGATCCTGGATGACAAAAAGCTTCCTCCAACTTAACCAGAATAAAACAGAGCTCTTAATCTTCAGCCCAGCAGTCAAATCTGCCACAGTCAAGTCCCTTGGGCCTGTCACATAATAAAAATCTTTGTGTTCTTTGATTCTGGTTTAAAAATTGATAAACAAATATAAACTCAGTTGTCAGTACTGGCTTTTACCTTCTTACATGACTTGCAGAATTTAAACCACTCCCGCCTATTAACAATTTAAAGACTAAAGTCCCTGGTTTCATTTCCTCTGGCCTTGATTATTGTCATTCCATCTACATAGGTAAGAAATCAGTCAGCCCTGTCTCAAGCTTGTTCAAAATGCAGCAACAAGTCTCCTCACTGGTACCAGGAAGATACCTTATCTCTCCTGTACTGGCCTCTCTTCACTAGTTCCCATTCAAGTACAGAATTGATTTTAAATTCTTTGATTTGTTTTTAAAGCACTGCATCCCCTATTCCACCTCCTGTCCCCTCAGATCTGGTAACCAATCATTGCTTTCCATTCCACTCACCCAGTTTAAAAACAAAAGTGACTGAGGATTTTCAGTTGTTGGTCCTAAATTGTGGAATAGTCTCCCACTATCAGATCTTCCCTCTCTATTGATACCTTTAAACCCATCTTAATACCCATCTCTTAAAATTACGACAACACATTTGCCCATATTCATTTTTTCTGTACTTTATTTTGTTGTTAGTCCAAGTTATTTTTGTGTTATGACTTTATAAATATATTGTATGCTTTTGTTTATTTACATATATTCTCCCATTTCTGATTGTCTATTTGATCATTCTTGTGGTATTATTTGATTGTGCCTTGGTTTTATTGAATCTCTTTGTAAAGCACTTTGATCAGCGTTTATTTTTAAATGTGCTCTATAAATTAATCTGACTTGACTTGACATTTATGTTAATTTCAGAACAGAGCGTTGGCTTGTCAACCTCACTGTTCAATAATGCTACAACACCCAAAACCTCAAATATGTTGTTTCTTTGATTACTGAAAATGAAGTGAGACATAAAGCTTACTTGTCACAAAATTCTTCCAACAGATTCAGTCATGAGGACCAGGTTGCCAGGTTTCCCCAGTTCCTGACACTGTATGGTCCCTGTCTTTTCAACTTCCACAAGCCGCTGGTTTGTCTGTCCTGGATGTCCTCCCTTTAAGACATCGAGTCCAGAGCTGTGTTTGAGCTGGTTTGCTTGTCGCAGATGGAAATCTGAAAAACCTGAACTCTTCTCCACTCTTGTTACCCAGCACCCCCATGCAGGGTAGCCTGGACTTGATACCGATATTTTAGCTCTCTATAGCTAACGCTTGTGTGAGGTGGGTCGACTGAATATATTGATCTATGTGGATCAGCAATGTAGACTATGTATATTAATCAACATATGTAAAAAAAAAAACAAAACAAAACCTACATCTGCACTGCTGGAGGTTTAGCAGCTTTATTCAGGAGGAACCAGAAAACTAACAACACAATAACACAAGAAATATCTTCAAAGGTATTCATAAATGCCTATGTATTGTTGTGATTTAATTCTTCACTGATATTTTTTAATAGTGGTGTGCTATAGTACAACCAGCAGGTTCTCACTCCAGAGAGCCAGAACCAGACTGAGTTTGGCCTCCTGTGTGGGCAGCTGGAGCTGGTCCACAGCCAGCTGTTCTGCCTGTTGAAGCTGCCGCAGGGCCTGGAGGTGGGACAGGGGGAACTGCAGCCCCTGCAGAGACAAACACCCGGGGACATTCTTCACCAAACATATTAACACATAAATCACATACACTGAACAAATATTAAAACAGCACTTTTGTTATTACTCCCATTTTTCACAGGTTTATGTTAAAGAATTAAGACTTTATTTATGCACCCAATAGATATATTTCTGTCAAATTTTGGTCACAAATTTGTTAAAATTCATTTAAGTGAGTACTTCTCCTTTTCCAAGATAATGGACCTGCAAATGGGTCTGCATTTAAAAAACGGCAATACTCATTTTTTTTTAAAAACCGAAGGAACCGATACCAGCATAAGAATCGGTGCTATGACTCTTCCAGAACTGATGTAGTCCAGGGGCCAAGGCAGATTTTGTTATCACTTAAAGGGATGACTTCATCTATGTCTCTAGTTTACATTTTGGTATGATAGACCTGCGTATCTAGTAGCTTAATAAATTTTTTTGGATGATCTTTGGGTCCTCCCCAAAATTGAAAATAGTCAAAATTGAGGCTTCTCCAAAAGGGACAGTGTCTGCCTTATCACATGAATCTCGGGAAATAATTATCAGAATGTCACCAAATTTGGACTAAATGTTCACAGACAGTTGCTGCACACAATGTAGTAAAGATTTCATCAGTACCTTGCTCCTTTTAAAAAATATATACACCTAAACACACATGAATTATAGGCGGACATGGAATAAGGAATAAAAAAAAATCCAAAAGGCATGTATATATGTGTTTGCCATTATTAATGTAAATAAGCCAATCACCCAAAAACTGCATTTATATGTGCCAAAGAATGTCATCTTATCATAAAAGTAGGTTATTAGATTATTCACCTCACCATCTGATGTCACCAGCTCCTGACAGGTAGCTAGTGCAGCCAGAACTTCAAACAGACAAATAGAATGGGGCCCTATTAGTCCAGGGGCTAAATGGATTGTTTTCACAACTTGGTAGGCCCCTATCACCCACGGGGACCAAACAATTTTGGCATTTTTATCTCTCTACAGGTCTCTAGTTTATATTTTGGTATGATAGCCCTGCCTGTCTAGTAGCGTAATTACAGTTATCACTCTGTAAACAAACTTACACCCGTGTAGGAAAAACACTACAAATAGGGTGAAAAATTAACTAATAGATATCCCCATGAAACTCGCCCAGTTGATCACTCATATTAAGACAAGTATTTTTTGTATTACAAATTTTCTGAAATATTTTATTTACATATGCACCAATTTTGTGAATGAAGACAATCACAAGGAGGGGGAAATTGATTATGCAGTTACTGTGCTAACACTCAGTGTTACTGTAGCCTACAGTAGGCCTACTAGCACTGAGAGCTGCCCAGTTGTTATTTGACCCATAACTAGGAGGCAAAGGTGCTACCGCTTGCCTAAGGTGGACTCCCAGGCTAGCAGAGGGAAAGAGATGCCTTATTTCTCCATTGTACGCCGTCCTAAAACAGGGGGGCCCACCTGCTGAGTCAGCAGTAGCTCAGTCCATAGGGACTTAGGTTGGGAACTGGAGGGTCGCCTGTTCAAGTCCCCATCAGGACCAAAATATGAAGCGTGGACTGGTAGCTGGAGAGGTGCCAGTTCACCTCCTGGGCACTGCCGAGGTGCCCTTGAGCAAGGCAACGAACCCTCCAACCGCTTGGAGCGCCTGTCATGGGCAGCCCCACTCTGAAATCTCTCCACTTAGTGCATGTATAGGTCCTGTTTGTGCATGTGTGTGTTTGGACCTGTGTGTAATTGACAACAGGGTGAAAAATTGAAGATCCCCTCAGGGATTAATAAAGTATATACAATTTTTTAAAAATCCTTGATCAGTACTTCCTACGAAGTCAGTCAAGTCAGTCGGATGAAGTCCAGCGACAGGTAGAAGGATATCAGTAACACTGCCACTGAGGAGGAGGAGGGGGTGGTAAGAGAGGATGCAGGTGACACTGAGGTCAGTATGCCAGTCAGAGAGAGAACCATGGAGCAAAAGGTTAGAGTTAGATGGCCTAGGGCAAATGACAGTAAAGAAAGAGAGATAGTTAATAGAGATTTCTCAGTAATCTTAAACAGGCTTCGAGGAAATGCAATCGAAAGGTTAGAAAAGATGGGAGATATAATTTACTCATATGGTGCAGAGAGGCTTGGGGCGCATGAGAGAAAGAGGGGTGAGAGGGTACAGTCAGGTAAGTCTAGAAGATAAATAGAGAAGTTAGTTAAGGAAAGGAGACAGTTCAGGAATAGTGGAATAGTGGAAAAAGGCTACAGAAGACAAAAGGGAGGGAATTAAGGTGTTGCAAGAGGAGCTGAGAAGCAGGCTAGGAGTTCTTAGAAGGGCAGAGCATCTCAGGAAAAAGAGGATGAAGAAGGAACATGTAAGGACAGGTGTTTTCAGGGACCCTTTTAAGTTTGTTAAAAGATTGTTCAGCCAGGATAAGGGAGAGCAGCTTAAAGCAGAAAGGCTAGAGGTTGGAGAATATTTGAGAAATACATATTCAGATTTAGAGAAGAATAGGACAGTAGGCTTTCCACCAGATATCCCTCCATTAGGAGAAATAGAGCATGAGATGGATGTCAGGCCACCTCAGTGGAACGAAGTTCAGGAGGTGGTTAGGCATGCAAAGGCTTCTTCGGCCCCAGGGCCTAATGGAGTCCCCTACCAGGTTTATAAAAGTGCACCTGATATTCTTAAATTTTTGTGGAAACAGCTAAGAATAGTTTGGAAGAAATAAATTATCCCAAGAGTATGGCGTAGGGCAGGGGGTGTCCTCATTCCTAAGGAGAAGGAGTCTGTGGACCTTAGCCAATTCCGGATGATTTCTCTCTTGAATGTAGAGGGGAAGATTTTCTTTAGTGTAGTAGTGCAGGGATTAGCTAGCTACTTAGAAAGGAATAGCTTAAAGGTAGGGTCCGGAGGATTTTTCGTTGCTGTTTGTAAACACACATTCAAATTCGGCCCCTCCTATCAGGCTCAACTGTCCCAAGTGTAAGGAGCCTGGAGGTACGGAAGAAGGCTTCACAGAAGAGGTTCAGGCAAGGCTCGCGCTGGTGCACGCTCGGACACGCTCGGGCACGGCACCTGCACTCTCTCACTGGCTGGAGAAATCTCCACCCAGAAGCGGTCCGAGCTCACAAAAACATCAAAATACAGTTAAAGGGCAGGAGCTCTGCAAACAGAGTCACACATGAGTAGAAGCCCATAGGTGATGATTAAGCAGGATTTCATTTGTGTATATCTATATTTTGTTTTGTTTGAAAATCCTCCAGATCCTACCTTTAATAGATACCATGGTGTAGAAGGCAGGAATACCAGGTTTTTCAGGGTGTTTAGAGCATACTAGCATGATCTGGCATCAGATTCAGGCGGCGAAGATTAAAAAAGGGACCTTGTCTCGTCGTCCTCCGCTTATCCGGGTCCGGGTCGCAGGGGCAGCAGCCTCAGCAAAGAAGCCCAGACAGTCCTCTCCCCAGCCACCTCCGTCAGCTCTTCCGAGGGAACCCCGAGGCGTTCCCAGGCCAGCCGGGCGATGTAATCCCTCCAGCGTGTCCTGGGGCGGCCCCGAGGTCTCCTCCCAGTTGGACATGCCCGAAATACCTCCCAAGGGAGGCGTCCCGGAGGCATCCTCACCAGATGCCCGAACCACCTCAACTGGCTCCTCTTGATGTGGAGGAGCAGCGGCTCTACTCCGAGTCCCTCCCGGATGTCCGAGCTCCTCACCCTATCTCTAAGGCTGAGCCCAGTCACCCTGCGGAGGAAACTCATTTCGGCCGCTTCGACTCGCGATCTCGTTCTTTCCGTCACTACCCAGAGCTCATGACCATAGGTGAGGGTTGGAACGTAGATCGACCGGTAAATCGAGAGCTTCGCTTTCTGGCTAAGCTCCCTTTTCACCACAACGGACCGGTTAAGCGTCGGCATCACTGCTGACGCTGCCCCAATCCGCCTGTCAATCTCCCGCTCCATCCTACCCTCACTCGTGAACAAGATCCCGAGGTACTTAAACTCCTCCACCTGAGGCAGGACCTCCCCCCCCCGACCTGGAATGAGCAATCCACCCTTTTCCGGCCGAGGACCATGGCCTCAGACTTGGAGGTGCTGATTCTCATCCCAGCCGCTTCACACTCGGCTGTGAACCGTCCCAGCGAGAGCTGGAGGTCACTGTTCGATGGAGCTAGGAGGACCACGTCATCTGCAAATAGCAGGGACGAGATCCTCCTGTCACCATACCTGACACCCTCCACCCCTCGGCTGTGCCTAGAAATTCTGTCCATGAAAGTTATGAACAGAACCGGTGACAAAGGGCAGCCCTGGCGGAGTCCAACCCTCACCGGGAACAGGTCCGACTTACTGCCAGCCACGCGAACCAGACTCATGCTCCTTCGGTACAGGGACTGGATGGCCCTTAGCAAGGGGCCACCAACCCCATACTCCTGGAGCACCCCCCACAGGATGCCCCTGGGGACACGGTCGTAAGCCTTCTCCAAATCCACAAAACACATGTGGACTGGTTGGGCGAACTCCCTTTTCCCCTCCAGGACCCTGGTGAGGGTAAAGAGCTGGTCCACGGTTCCGCGTCCAGGACGAAAACCACATTGCTCCTCCTCAATCCGAGGTTCAACTATAGACCGGACCCTCTTCTCCAGCACCCTGGTGTAGACCTTACCGGATAGGCTGAGGAGTGTGATCCCCCTATAATTGGAACACACCCTCTGGTCCTGCTCCTCCGAGAACCGTCACCTTATCGTGGTGGAGGAGTTTGAGTGCCCTAATGACCCTAGGAGCTGTGTTGTCGGGGGCATTTCGCCCCTGGTAGGGTTTCCCATGGCAGATTGGTTCTGGGCGAAGGGTCAGACGAAGAACGGTTCAGAAGACCCTTCATGATGGAAGATAACAAGAGTTGGTGTACCCAGCCTGGAGGGTTACCGGGGCCCCGCCCTGGAGTCATGCCTGGGGCTGGGGCCCATGGGCGAGCGCCTGGTGGCCGGGCCTTCGTCCATGGGGTCCGGCCGGGCCCAGCCCGAACCAGCGACATGGGCTCGTCCCCCTGCAGGCCCACCACCTGCAGAGGGATCCAGAAGGGTTCGGTGCAGTGTGGATCGGGCAGCAGACCAAGGCGGGGGCCTTGGCGGTCCGATCCTCGGCTACGGAAGTTGGCTTTTGGGACATGGAATGTCACCTCCCTGGCGGGGAAGGAGCCGGAGCTTGTGGAAGAGGTTGAGCGCTACCAGCTAGATATAGTCGGCCTCACCTCGACACATAGTTCCGGCTCTGGAACCCAAGTCCTTGAGAGGGGTTGGACTGTCTCCTTTGCTGGAGTTGCTCCGGGTGAGAGGCGGAGGGCCGGGGTGGGCTTTCTGATAGCCCCCAGACTCTCTGCCTGTATGTTGGGGTTTACCCAAGTGGACGAAAGGGTTGCGTCCCTGCACCTTCGGGTCGGGGAACGGGTCCTGACTGTTGTCTGCGCTTATGCGCCGAACAGCAGTTCAGAGTACCCGCCCTTTTTGGAGTCCCTGGGATGATTGCTGGACAGTGCCCCGACCGGGGACTCCATTGTTCTGCTGGGGGACTTCAACGCTCACGTGGACAATGACAGCAGGACCTGGAGGGGCGTGACTGGGAGGAACAGCCTGCCCGATCTGAACCCGAGTGGTGTGCAGTTATTGGACTTTTGTGCGGGTCGCAGTTTGGCCATAACTAACACCATGTTCGAGCATAAGGATGTCCATCGGTGCACGTGGCACCAGGACAGCCTTTGTAGTCGTGTCATTGGACCTGTGACCATATGTTCTGGACACTTGGGTGAAGAGAGGAGCAGAGCTGTCAACTGATTCACCACCTGGTGGTGAGTTGGATCAGGTGGCAGGGGAGGACGCCGCGCAGACCTGGCAGGCCCAAATGAGCAGTGAGGGTCTGCTGGGAACGCCTGGAGGAAGAACCTGTCAAGATGATCTTCAACTCCCACCTCCGGGAGAGCTTCGACCGCGTCCCGAGGGCGGAGGAGGACACTGAGTCCGAATGGGCCTTGTTCCGCTCTGCCATTGTGGAGGCGGCTGTTGCGAGCTGTGGCTGCAAGGCCGCGGGGGCCAGTCACGGCGGTAACCCCCGAACCCGCTGGTGGACACCAGAGGCGAGGGGAGCCGTCAGGCTGAAGAAGGAGGCCTACAGGGCATGGTTGGTCTGTGGGTCTCCAGAAACAGCTGACGGATACCGGCAGGCCAAGCGGAGCCCAGCAGCGGCAGTCGCGGAGGCAAAAACTTGGGCGTGGGAGGAGTTCGGTGAGGCCATGGAGAAAGAGTATCGATCGGCTCCAAAAAGGTTCTGGCAAACCGTCCGGCACCTCGGGGGGGGGGGGGGGAGGCGGCAACTTGCTCACACTGTTTACAGTGGGGGCGGGGAGCTGCTGACATCAACTGGGGACATTGTCGGGCGATGGAAGGAATACTTTGAGGAGCTCCTCAATCCCACCAACACATATTCCAGTGAGGAAACAGAGCCGGGGGTCTCGGGGGCGGGTCGTCCAATTTCTGGGGCAGAAGTTGCCGAGGTAGTGAAGGAACTGTGTGGCGGCGGGGCCCCGGGGGCGGACGAGATTCGCCCCGGATATCTCAAAGCTCTGGATGTTGTAGGGCTGTCCTGGCTGACACGCCTCTGCAACATTGCGTGGACATCAGGGGCAGTGCCTCTGGAGTGGCAGACTGGGGTGATGGTCCCCATCTTCAAGAAAGGGGACCAGAGGGTGTAAAAAAGGGACCTGCATGTAATATTTTTAGATCTTGCAAATGCGTTTGGTTCAGTACCGCATAGCCTCATTTGGAGTGTGTTTGACTACTTCAAAGTGCCACAGGTAGTTGTTAACTTAGTGAAAGCATATTTTCAGGATATTAGGTTGTGTCTAAGTACGGCAGGTTTCACAACAGGTTGGCAGAGGCAAGAAATAGGCATCATGGCAGGGTGGACAATTTCTCCATTAGCATTTCCTATGATGATGGAAGTAATCATTGGGGCTTCTAAGTGAGTGGTAGGTGGGGAGAGATGGCAGAACGGGTTGCATCTTCCACCAGTTAGGGCTTACATGGATGACATGACACTGGTGACCACAACAATGCCATGTACAAAGAGGCTACTAAAGAAGGTATATAAGAACCTCAAGTGGGCCAGCATGAAGATCAAGCCTAGTAAGTCTAGAAGCATCTCGATACGTAGAAGGAAGTTAAGTGACAGGAAGTTTGTCATAGATGATGAGGAAATCCCAACAATTAGGGAAAAGTCAGTAAAGAGCTTAGGTAGGTGGCACAATGTGGAGTTGAATGATGAAGAACAGGTGGTGAAATTTAGAAAAGATGTGGCTGCAGGATTGGACAGAATAAATAAATCAGAACTTCCAGGAAAGTTGACGTTGTGGTGTTTGCAATTTGGGCTATATCCTAGGTTAATGTGGCCATTGTCAATTTATGAAATTCCAATATCCGTTGTGGAGAGAACTGAAAGGTCGGTTAGCTCCTATATTAGGAAGTGGTTGGGTGCTCCTAGGTGCCTAAGTAGTGTTGCATTGTATGGAAAAGGGATACTTCAGCTGCCAATATCTAGTTTACCAGAGGAATTTAAATGTACCAAGGTCAGGACAGAGCTGTTGTTATCTGGGAGTAAGGATGTGGTAGTTAGGAGTGTGGTTCCAAATCCAACCAAGGGGAGGAAGTGGAACCCAAGATCGGCAGTTCAGGAGGCAGAGGCAGCTCTTAGGCATGCAGAGATTGTAGGTTATGTTCAGTTTGGCTGGGGAGACCTGGGGCTTGGCCCAGGCAAACCATAATGGAATAAAGCAGGTCTCAAAGATAAAAGAAAGCTGGTTGTGGAACAGATACGTAGACAGCAGGAGATATTAAGGGGTGCAAAGGTAGTGGCCCGGGCTAAACAGGGACAGTGGTTGAATTGGGAAAGTGTAGAGAAGAGGAAGCTTAGTTGGAGGGACCTGTGGAGTATGGAGGACAATCGTATTAGATTCCTGGTAGGGGCTAAATACGATGTGTTACCAACCCCCCAGAACCTAAAACTGTGGGTAAATGGGGACCCATCATGCCCATTGTGTTCAGGTACCGCAAGCTTAAATCATATTTTGTCAGGCTGTAAAGTTAGCTTGTCATGAGTACGATAAACATAGTGACATAACCAGGTGTTGAAAAGTTTAGCTGCAGGCATCAAAGGGAAACAAAGAAGGTAAATTCAGAGGGTTTTAAGAATAGGAGTTTAGCAATTCAGTTTGTCCGTGAGGGAGAGAAATACAGAAGAGATAAGTTAGTGAGGAGGCAAGGGTGTGACCGCCTAGAAGGTGCTTGTGATTGGGAAATGCAAGTAGATTTAGGGGGAAAGCTTGTTGTTCCCCAGAAAACAGTTTGTATCAAGCAGAGGCCTGACATAGTGTTGTGGTCAGTGAGTCAACGGATAGTTTATTTCACTGAGCTGACAGTTCCTTGGGAAGACTCAGTAGAAGAAGCCTATGAAAAAAAAAAAAGCTTAGGTATGCAGACTTAGGAGCAGAAGCTGAGCAGCGAGGATGGAAGACTAGGATTTGTCCAGTGGATGTGGGGTGTAGGGGATTCATAGCAAGATCAGCTGTCTTGCTCCTGGGGGAACTCAGAGTGCAGGGACTGAGTTTGAGGAGGACAGTGAAGGAAATGTCAGATGAAGCAGCCAGAGCTAGTCAGTGGATTTGGATGAGGAGGGATAATGTCAGTTGGGGGCCAGCAGGGGGAAGTACTTAGCAGGGTACATGACTCCTTGAGATCAGGTGGAGAGATCTACCAATCAGTCCTCTCAGGAGAAAATCCAGGAAGAGGAAGGTTATTTAAGTGTGGGAGTGGCCTATTTGAAATCCTTTTGTTTGAGACCATGCTATGCAATGTGTGAAATAGAGTATGGTGAATGTGCTAGGAAAGGTAGTATCAGCACTGTCTCTACCTGGAGCTCGCATGTATGGAGCCTGGGTTTGGTTGAAGGTGGCAGTGCTGTTTGGGCTGAGAAAGCCATGTGTAAATAAGGTAAAGGAGGTTGTTGGGTTGGTGCGGGGAGCAGTGAGACCTGGCATTAGGGGAGTGTCTCTGGGACGCCAGAGATCACTGTCTAGCCTCCTGGAGGTGTCGTGGGACCAACGAGACGAAACACTGTTGAAAGGAGGTTCCCACCTGATGACCCCAAAGACATGTTAGTTATCACTGCTCACTGGTCTGTCTTGTTAAGCCCAAACAGCTTCCTATACAGTTAGCTCTTTCAGTGGCCGTGGAAAGTCAGCCATATTTAAAAAACTGAAGACTAACAAGACCTGTCAAGACACATTCAGAGAGTTAGGAAGCTACTGGGAGGTCTCAGATGACCTATTTGGAAAGCTCCGGGGGGTCACATGTCAGATGTACCTGCCTTCCACAAACACAACTAAAGTCAACACGCTTCGCTACCAGCTATTTTGTGCAAGGTGTGGAGAAATTGACTCCAGTCAGCTTCCACCTTGTGAAGATTGTCTCTACATGCATGCCTTGCGAGCAAAATATCAGCCTGCTATCTGACGGAGGAGTCTGGAGTGCAATCCAAGTGTACCAAATCCAAAGGATCATGGATGGAAGATCCATGATGAGGATCTGGCCATTGAGTGGATGCGAGGTACGCCTGCACCAGAGGCTGTATTGCCCCTACTATCATGCTCCTGCTCACAAACATGTAAACTTTCAGAATGTCCATGCCTGCAAAATGGTCTGCATTGTACAGATATGTGTAAACTACAAACCTGCAGCAACCAGGCAAATGAGCTGGAATGTTTTCCGGAGCTGAATGATAGTGATGTGGACGATGAATGATGTGACAGAGTAAGTGCTATACTTAATAATGGCTCTAGATGGCCAAAATTCTAATTCATGTTCCTAATGTTGACATTATCTCTGTGACTTATGCCATCTCTCCCTCTGTTTTAAGGACTCACCAGCCACAGCTCCTGTCTCTTCTCCACCTGATTCGAAGTCTGCCATTGCTGTCTCTCCATGCTCTCTGCTGACATTCAATTTCAGTATAGTAGCTCTGAGTGTTAGTTAGGATGAGGGCAGCAGGTGGGCCCCCCTATTTTAGGACAGCGTACAATGGAGAAATAAGGCATCTCTTTCCCTCTGCTAGCCTGGGAGTCCACCTTAGGCAAGCGGTAGCACTCCCTTTGCCTCCTAGTTATGGGTCAAATAGCAACTGGGCAGCTCTCAGTGCTAGTAGGCCTACTGTAGGCTACAGTAACACTGAGTGTTAGCACAGTAACTGCATAATCAATTTCCCCTCCTTGTGATTGTCTTCATTCACAAAATTGGTGCATATGTAAATAAAATATTTCAGAAAATTTGTAATACAGAAAATACTTGTCTTAATATGAGTGATCAACTGGGCGAGTTTCATGGGGATATCTATTAGTTAATTTTTCACCCTATTTGTAGTGTTTTTCCTACACGGGTGTAAGTTTGTTTACAGAGTGATAACTGTAATTACGCTACTAGACAGGCAGGGCTATCATACCAAAATATAAACTAGAGACCTGTAGAGAGATAAAAATGCCAAAATTGTTTGGTCCCCGTGGGTGATAGGGGCCTACCAAGTTGTGAAAACAATCCATTTAGCCCCTGGACTAATAGGGCCCCATTCTATTTGTCTGTTTGAAGTTCTGGCTGCACTAGCTACCTGTCAGGAGCTGGTGACATCAGATGGTGAGGTGAATAATCTAATAACCTACTTTTATGATAAGATGACATTCTTTGGCACATATAAATGCAGTTTTTGGGTGATTGGCTTATTTACATTAATAATGGCAAACACATATATACATGCTGGAATCAATGAAATCTCCTTGCACAGCCACAGATCGTCAGGTGCTGGTAGGAAGCAGGAACGTAAGTCATAAGATATGCAAAATATATACATGCCTTTTGGATTTTTTATTCCTTATTCCATGTCCGCTTATAATTCATGTGTGTTTAGGTGTATATATTTTTTAAAAGGAGCAAGGTACTGATGAAATCTTTACTGTATTGTGTGCAGCAACTGTCTGTGAACATTCAGTCCAAATTTGGTGACATTCTGATAATTATTTCCCGAGATTCATGTGATAAGGCAGACACTGTCCCTTTTGGAGAAGCCTCAGTTTTGACTATTTTCAATTTTGGGGAGGACCCAAAGATCATCCAAAACAATTTATTAAGCTACTACATGCGCAGGTCTATCATACCAAAATGTAAACTAGAGACATAGAGGAAGTCAAAAATACCAAAATTGTGTGGTCCCTTTAAGTGATACCAATTTGTGAAAATTAGCCCCTTGGCCCTGGACTAATGGGGGCATTATACGCCATATAGCGTTACAGTCCATGCATACATTCAGGGCGAGTGGGTGACGAGGAAGTAGAACTACATGGCATACCTACACGCGAAAGGATGGCAGAAGCAAGCACTTGAAAGTAAGCTGGTATGGTCCGGTACTGCGTACCACTAAAAGATTCAGTGGCGGTGCGCCGTACCCAGAAGAGGAGAGAGTGGCTGCCTGCTATAGCCCACATTCAGAACCAGTCACGGCCACACTTTAGGCCAGAAAATAGATCTGCTAGCAGTATATGCAGTTTTAAACACCACTTTGTCTGTTTATTAATTGCTTTTAACTTGTACTGAATTGCTTCTGAAACGTCCGTGCTGTGTTTTGGTCCATGCCGGACAGAGCCTTGAACACCGGACATTTCCCTCTTTCCCCCAGCCCCTCCCCTGGGAGAGAGTCCGGTGGTCTCCTATGAGCCCAGCCTTCGAGACATGTAACACTCTGTTAAATGTCATTCAGTTCATCGAAAAATATCCCAATTAAAATCAGTAGCATAATAAGCAGATATGTTCCATGTTATTTTGTTAAATTTCAACAACACAGTGAACAGCTTGAACAAGCTGCGTGAGCTTACGATTAGGGATTTCACTCAGCAGTACGTGACTCCGCATGCGCGTCTACGAAACACAGCAGTTGGGGTGCGTTCGATTTATTTTACTGGGATGTTTGATTTTTCCACAACTGGACCACGGGCGTCAAAAAACGCTGTTTGCACTGGGACAGGACAGACAATAAATGAAACCAACGAAATTCCACACATTCTTGCGCTGTCAGCGTGATTTAAATAGTAAATATTTACATAGTTTATTGAGTTTATTACGGATGTTGATCAATGTTTTTTACAATGCAAAATAGGTAAAGAGCAAAAAAGAAAAAGAAAAAAATGATGTGCATGGTTTTAAGTGTTTCCATTAAGGTTTCATTCATGCCAACAACCTTAACATTAAAAGAAATATTTTACTGTACACTCTGCAAAGTGTTTCTAATTTCTTTCTACTCCATACAGGTGCAATAAAATATTGAAATTTTTTTATTTGTTTGTTTGGTTTTTGACTTTGCTTTTTCAAAATGCATGAAGCGAGGAGAGGTGAACAATATGAAGCAATGTTTTGGTAATAGTACCGGCAAGAATTTAAAACTGCTTTCACCCCTGTATATAAGCAGTATCAATCTGTTGATAGAAATGTTATTTTACATGCAAATATTTTAATAAAGTATTTCTTGTTTAAGTACATGGGATCTTAGGATTTTTTAAAAAAATTTTTTTTACCGTGGTATCGACTTTGGTATTGAGAGTTATGTAATTTTACTGGTATTGGCACCGACTACTGAATTTTTGGTATCATGACATCCCTAATTCATACACTGGTAGCCGAGGTTACCAAACAAGGTGCCACCTGCTACTCAGGTTTTACCACACAGGGGTCCAGTATCTTGCTCAAGGATATTTATACATGCCAACTGAAGGAGCCGGGGATTAAACCACTGATCTTCCAATTAGAGGACGACCTCCTGAGCCACAGCCACCTGACAGGTGTGACATGCCAAGATGCTGATTAAACAGCATCATTACATAAAGATGTGCCTTTGGATGATCACAAGAAAAGGCCACTCTAAATGTGCAGTTTGATCGCACAACACAATGACACAGATGTCACAAGTTTTGAGGGCATGCTGTTGACATCCTGACTGCAGGAATGTCTGCCAGAGCTGTTGCCCAACTGAATGTTCATTTCACTACAATAAGCCGTCTCCAATGTTGTTTCTGTTAATTTTACAGTACATCCAACCAGCCTCACAACCGCAGGCCACGTGTAACCACCACAGCTCAGGACCTCCACATCCAGTGCCTTCAACTGCAAGATCATCTGAGATGAGCCACTTGAACAATTGATTTCCACAACTGAGGAATTTCTGCACAAATCATAAAAAAATGTTCAAGGGATGCTCATCTGCATAATCATCATCGTTGAAAAAGAAGAGTTCTCTTCACAAATGAATCCTGCTTTACACTGTACCGGGCAAATGGCAGACAGCATGTATGGTGTCGTGTGGGTGAGTGATTTGGAAATGCCAATGTTGTGAACAGTGCCCCATGATGGCGGTTGGGTCACAAGAGGCATCTCTTCAAGATTGGCAAACCATCAACACAGACCTAGTCTGTCTTCTAGAAACACAGAAAGGAAGTGCAGAGCAAAAACTGGAAAAGATGGGAGATGTCATTTACAACTATGGGGCAGAGAGATTTGGGATCATGTCCAAAAGCCACACAATGTGGAAAGAACCATCAGTCCACTCAAGTCCAGGAGACAGCAGGAGCTGGAAAGGCTCGTGAAAGAGAGCAGACAGCTAAAAAAAGATAAGATAAGATACAACTTTATTGATCCCACAGTTGAGAAATTCCAGAAAACAATGGAAGAAAGGCACTGAGGAAAAAAGGAAAGGACTTGAGATACTACAGATGGAGATAAGGCAGTAAATGGCAAAACTGGGCCTGGTTTTTAACAGGGACCCATACAGGTTCACTAGGAGCCTCTTTAACCAAAAGAAGTGTAGGATCCTTCAGGTACCAGTAAGAGAGTTGGAAGAGCACCTGAGGAACACCTACTCTGACAAACAGAGGCAAAACCAGTCTCAGCTACTCATGACACACCACCAATCCATCCACTGGGGCACCAGCTGGAGACAAGACCCCCTACATAGAGTGAAGTTAAAAGGGCAAGAGCAGCATCAGCCCTGGGGCCCAATGGTGCCCTGTATAAACATCCTGAAACACCTCTAGAAACTGATGAGATTGGTTTGGGTGAAGGGAGTTGTGCCTAAGACATGGCAAAAAACAGAGGGAATACTAATCCCCAAGGAAGAAAACTGCTCAACCATAAGTCAGTTTGGCCAGATCAGACTTCTGAATGTAAAGGGAAAGATCTTTGGCATTGTTGCCCAAAGGCTCTTGGCGTTCTTGCTGAGTAATAATCTCATTGATACAACCGTGCAGGAGGCAGAAATACATGGCTTTGCAGGCTGTCTGAAGCATGCTAATGTCATCTGGCACTAGACTGCCAAGAGAGAAAAGAAAAACCTCCATGTGATTTTCCTTGACCTTGCAAATGCTTTTGGATTTGTGGCCCATGAGGTGCTGTGGGAAACATTTAACTTCTTTCAGGTGCCAGAGAGCATCTCAAGGCTGGTCAAGGCATACCTCCAAGACTATCAGTTCTGTATAACAACACAGGACAACATCACGAGACAGCAGCATCTTGAGAAAGGCATTATGGCGGGTTGCACCATCTCATCCCTGGCCTTCACCATGACAATGAAACTCATAATCCAAGCTTCAAGATGGCTAGTTGGAGGTCAACACTTGGACAGTGGAATGTGGCTTCCTCCAAAAAGGGCATATATGGATGACATGTCGACTTTTACATGCTCTAAGCGCCTCCCGGACAAACTACAGGGAAACATCTTATGGGCCCGCATGGAGATCAAACTCAACAAGCCATCTCCATCGTAAAAGGCCGTCTCTCTGATGAGAAGTCTTACATCAATGGTCAGGCTACACCAACTGTCCTGGAGAAGCCAGTGGCCTCAGGCAGATCAACAGCACTGCCCTGGTGATTCGAGTTTGGTTGGCTGCCTCGGCTTATGTGGCTAGTCACCATCTATGAGGTAAGCTTGTCTTGGGCCAATCATTTGGAGAGGCCGGTGAATGCACAGATAAGGAAGTGGCTTGACTCACCAAGATACCTCACCAGCATTGGACTCAATGGGAATGGAGTCCTGTCCCTGCTCATTTCCAGTCTGGTAGAGGAGATGAGGAAAATGAGAGAGAACAAAGAGTGGAAGAGGTGACCATTGTGAAGCAGGAAGTAGCAAAGATTAGTAAGGATGAAGTGAGGAGGGCATTGAAGAGGATGAGGAGTGGAAAGGCAGTTGGCCTTGATGATATACCTGTAGAGGTATGGACGTGTCTAGGAGAGGTGGCAGTGGAGTTTTTGACTAGGTTTTTCAAAAAGGTCTTAGAGGTAAAGGTAAGGTAACGTTCCACTGATTGTCACACACCTGAGTGTGTGAAATTTGTTCTCCGCATTTGACCCATCCCCTGAGGGAGCAGTGAGCAGCAGCGGTGCCGCACTCGGGAATCATGTGGTGATCTAACCCCCCTATTCCAACCCCTGATGCTGAGTGTCAAGCAGGGAGGCAATGGGTCTCATTTTTATAGTCTTTGGTATAGACCTTCCAGTCTCAGGGCGGACACTCTACCACTAGGCCACTGAGCTGGTAGAGAGTGAGAGGATGCCTGAGGAATGGAGGAGAGGTGTGCTGGTGCCGATTTTTAAGAACAAGGGAGACGTGCGGAGTTGTGGCAACTACAGAGGGATAAAGTTGATGAGCCATACAATGAAGCTATGGGAAAGAGTAGTGGAAGCTAGACTAAGAGCAGAAGTGAGCATCTGTGAGCAGCAGTATGGTTTCATGCCAAGAAAAAGTACTACAGATGCAGTATTTGCTTTGAGGATGTTGATGGAGAAGTACAGAAGCCCCTTTCACACTGCCAGATTTTTGGGCAAATGTTGGGCCGTTTTGCCGGCAAGCTGTGAGCGTTTACACACAGAGCCGGATTGGCGAGTTGATCCAAGGTGCCCAATTTTCCGCCTCATAGGGTAGACATATTGGCGGAACCCTTTTGGTTTAAAAAAAGAACGAGGCACCTTTCCGCCACAGGAGGGCCTGTTGATGACTTGGAGGTGGAGCTGTTGATGACGCCGCACCTGCGACCCACTGGCGGTGGATAAACAGGAAACAGCTGATAGCAGGAATGAGCAGCTAGTACTAGGAGCAAAAGGGAAACGCAAACCTGACAGACACTACAGTAAAGATGAGCAACTGGGGAGACAATGAATTGTGTGCCCTCCTTGTCCTCACAAAGGAAGAGGCCATTAACCGTCAAGTGACGGGGACGGTGAAGGGCAGGCCAACTTATGAGAGAATCGCCGAAGGACTGACCAGCCACGGCTTCCCTCCCACGTCACTGTTTACGTCACACGCTGAGCTACACATTTTGTTACTTGCTCACACCCCCCATTGCCCCGAAAAAGGCACATTCTGTATAAACAAAAGTAGGCAGGTGGCATTTTGCTGCTCTCCCTGATTTTTTTATTATATGCCAATGCTGAAAGAAGACTGATTGGGCATTCCTGCAAATTTGCACAATGCCTACTTAAAAAGGGCTAGAGAAGGTCAGAGGGAACTGCATTGTGTCTTTGTAAATCTAGAGAAACCATATGACAGGGTGCCCAGAGAGGAGCTGTGGTATTGTATGAGGAAGTCTGGAGTGGCAGAGAAGTATGTGGTGGTGCAGGACATGTATGAGAGCTGTAGGAGTGAGTGGTGAGGTGTGCCGTAGGTGTGACAGAGGAGTTTAAGGTGGAAGCGGGACTGTACAAGGATCAGCTCTGAGCCCCTTCTTGTTTGCTGTGGTGATGGACAGGTTGACAGATGAGGTTAGACAGGAATCTCCATGGACTATGATGTTTGTAGACGACATTGTGATCTGTAGTAAGAGTAGGGAGCAGGTGGAGGAAAATCTAGAGAGGTGGAGGTATGCTGTTGAAAGGAGAGGAATGAAGGTTAGTCGTAGCAAGACTGAGTACATGTGTGTGAATGAAAAGGGCCCAAGTAGAATGGTGATGCTACAGAGAGTAGAAATAAAGAAGGTGGATGATTTTAGGTACTTAGGGTCAACAGCCCAGAGCAACAGAGAGTGTGGAAAAGAGGTGAAGAAACGTGTGCAAACAGGTTGGAACGGGTGGAGAAAAGCGTCAATTGAGATGTGTGATAGAAGAGTACCAGCAAGATTAAAAGGGAAAGTGTACAAGACGGTGGTGAGACCAGCGATGTTTGATTTAGAGACAGTGGCACTGGGGAAAAGACAGGAGGTAGAGCTAGAGGTTGCAGAGGTAGCATGTTAGATGGTTTGGAGATAAAGTCAGAGAGGCCAGACTGAGATGGTTTGGACATGTTCAGAGGAGGGATAGTGAATATATCGGTAGAAGGATGCTGAGGTTGGAACTCTCAGGCAAGAGGCTTGGAGGAAGACCAAAGAGGAGATTTATGGATGTTGTGAAAGAGGACATGAAGTCAGTTGGTGTGAGAGAAGAAGATGCAGAGGATAGTTAGATGGAGGCAGATGATTCGCTGTGGTGACCCCTAAAGCGAACAGTCGAAAGAAGAATTAGGAGGACAGGAGTCCAAGTGTGCCAACAATAGATTGGAGATGACCTTCTCAGAGTCTCAGGACCCGGAGGTGAGAGGAACTGCTCCAACCCAGGCCACAGGAAGAGATGGACTGCACGGTGTTGGATGCGAAATCTGCTATCCAGCACTGAGACATAGTGGGCCATGTCCAAGAGGGGGATTTGGCCTTGGAGAAATAAGACCTACCTGGAAAAAGGCTACTCCAACTGAAAGCCACCAGTAGGAAGCAGCAAGGTGTGCCAGAGCCATATCCCAAGCCAAGCAAGACTGGATGAGATGGGAAGCAGTTGAGAGAAGGAAAGTCACGTGGGCTGAGATGTGGAGCAAGGAGTCTAATCTTCTGAGCTTCATGATCAGAGCCACTTATGATGTCCTACCCTCTCCTGCCAACTAAATCTCTGGCTGGGAGAAGATCCTTCTCATTCATTGTGCTCCGTGCCAGCATTACTTAAGCATATCCTGGTAGGATGCAAGACCAGCCTAACACAAGGAAGATACACCTGGCAACACAACCAGGTACTTAAGTACTTGGCAGCTGAGCTTGAGACCAAGAGGGCAACCACCAACACCATGCATCTCAAACCTTAGGATAAGTTCCAATGGTCTGCATTGTTCGTTCAGTAGGGATAAAAACAAGTAGCAAGTCTCTTGCCTCCCGATTCAAGCCTGCTACATGAAGCCAAGAACTAGGACATGCGTGCTGACCAGTGTCTCATAGTGCCACCAGAGATAGCAGCAACCAAATTACGACCAGACCTGGGGCCTCATTTATAAAACTGTGCACAGGTAATGTAACTAGATGTGATGTACGAACAAAGCACAGAAAGTGTTTACGCACAAAAATATCCTGATTCATGACACAGTGCTCACGCATGTCCCACACCTGTTTCCCTTTATAAATCACATTCAACTCGAAATGTGGCGCAGGTGAATGAGCATCTTGCCCCACTCATGGGTGCCTATAAATGGCCAGTGAAACGCCCTGCATTAATATTAATTAGCAAGAAACAGCATGAAGGAGGGCACGGCAAATGTAGCAAGAAGGTAAAAGAAAAAAAAAATGAAACTTCACACAATGTGAAGTTTAAGTTCTTGTTGGGGAGGTTGATAACAGAAAGACAATGTTGTTTGGTGGACTCAATATGGGCAGAGTGGCAGCTGGTGGCAGATGCCTCAAACTGTGTCAGAAGTCAAGAAGTAGTGGTCCAATATTAAGGTGTTAAGGCTATTTGCGCTAATTTATTTAGACAGAAAACTGACGGAGGTTTGGAGGTGACTGTCAGACAGTTTCAGTGACTGTCTGAAAGAAAAACACTCTAAATGAGGGATACAGTTGTCATAGCTGACAAACAATCTGATTTTCTTGACTCAAATGATTTCTTAAAATACGCCTTGTTTTCATAAATGACGCATCGCATCCAGATGCTGGCGTGCAGCAGCAGCAGCATTTGGCTCAAATGCCCGGGTATAGGGCTCAGGGTCTGACATCCGTGTCAGGCGGTAGTGGCACGTTTCCCAGCTGTACAACATTGTACAGCACAGCTTGGTTTCTCTCTCTCTCTCTCTCTCTCTCTCTCTCCCTCCCTCCCTATTACTGCATCTTGCTAACTCGGCTTCTTCTCCGGAGCCTTTGTGCTCCACTGTCTCTCAGGTTAACTCGTATTGCAGCGGTGCCTGGATAGTGTGACGTGTGTGGATGTGCTGCTGCCGTGGTCCTGCCAGATGCCTCCTGCTGCTGCTGTTATCATTAGTCAAGATGGTGCCCCCAGTGCGGACGCCTGTTACAGCAGCTCCTGCTCACCGCTGAGCTTTTTTTCAATTTCTTTCATTTAACTTTCTTATTTTGAGTTTTCTTTCAGTTAGCTAACTGGCACTGATGTTCTGTTTTGTTATGGAGACGAAGACCGCTCTCTTTATAGTGGTCTTTCTCCCATTTTGCTATGGATATGATCGTGTGCGGCGCACCGGTGCCCAGCTGTGCCTCCATTGTTTACCATCCATCGCTGTTAGCGCTGCGTCACACCGTGGTGTGGCCCGAGGAGAGGCACGACATTCCCAGCGAGCTGCGGAGAAGGAAACGGGGATGTTGCGCTCGAGTGCAGCGCCGACAACGGAGGAGATGGTACAAACCCGTCCTCCCGTCCGTCGTCATGGGGAACGTAAGATCGCTCCCCAGCAAGATGGACGAGCTGTCGGCGCTGACTCGCCATCAGAGGGAGTACCGACAGAGCAGCGTGCTGGTGTTTACAGAGACATGGCTGAACGCGGAAGTACCGGACACGATCACCGTGCTGGATGGATTCCAGCTCATCAGACACGACAGGACAGCGGACAGTGGTAAGAGGAAAGGAGGGGGGGCTGGCTGTGTTTGTGAATGATAGATGGTGTAACTCTGGGCACATCACTATCAAGGAACAGCATTGCTGCAGGGACATTGAGCTGCTGGCTGTTGGCATGAGACCATATTATCTATCCAGGGAGTTTTCTCATGTCATTATGGTAGCAGTGTATGTCCCCCCGTCTGCTAAAGCTGAGTCTGCTTGTGACATTCTCCACTCTGTTAGAAGTAGGCTGCAAACACAGCACCCTCAGGCCCTCCTTCTGATCTCTGGGGACTTCAACCACGCCTGTCCATCCACCACCCTGCCCACCTTCACCCAGTATGTTTTCTGCCACACCAGAGACAATAAAACACTGGATTTATTTTATGCCAACACCAAGGAGGCATATCACTCATCCCCCCTGCCCCCCCTGGGAAAAGCTGATCACAACCTGGTTCATCTTCTGCCTGTCTACAAACCTCTGGTACAGAGAGAACCAGCAACCACCCGCACCGTGAAAAGATGGTCTGAGGAGGCCGAGGAGGCCCTGAAAGACTGCTTCGAGACCACTGTGTGGGAGGTACTCAGTGATTCCCATGGGGAGGACATTGAAGTATGACAGCATGCATTATAGACTACATAAACTTCTGTGTGGAAAGCACCATACCCACCAGGACTGTACGCTGCTTCTCCAACACCAAACCCTGGATTACTCCAGAGTTAAAAGCTCTTCTGAAGGAGAAGCGGAGAGCTTTTAACTCTGGAAACAAGGAGGAGCAGAAGGCCGTGCAGAATGAGCTACGGAGAAACATCAGGCGGGGAAAGGAAGGATTTAAAAAGAAGATGGAGGAACAGCTACAGCAGAGCGACGTCAGCGGAGTCTGGAGAGGTCTGAAAACCATCTCAGGACACAAACAACCAGACTCCCAGGCCAGAGGTGACCAGCAGTGGGTGAATGATCTGAATCTGTTCTTCAATAGATTTGATCAGTCTGCCCCTCCCCTGGCCTAGACATCACGGCTGCAACCCCCCTCATCCTCACCTTCACCCCCCCCCCCCTCCACCTACACTCCTGGCACACTGCTTCGACACCTCCCCCACCCCTGCTCCCCCGGACATCTCACCAACCACCACCCCTCCCCCAACCTCATCACCTCCACCCCCCAGCACACAGCCCCCCTGCTCCAGCTTGTCCTTCACTACCTGTCAGGTGAGAGATTAGCTGAGGAAGATAAAGACGAGGAAGGCTGCGGGTCCAGACGGCATCAGCTCCAGGCTCCTGAAGTCCTGCGCAGACCAACTGTGCAGGATAGCTGAAACCATCTTCAACCTGAGCCTGAGGCTGGGAAGAGTACCACAGCTGTGGAAGACATCCTGCGTGGTACCTGCGCCCAAGACTCTGCACCCCAAGGATTTCAGCAGCTTCAGACCAGTGGCATTAACATCACACCTCATGAAGACTCTGGAGCGCCTGGTCCTGTCTCGTCTCCGCCCCGCAGTAGGCCCTTCAATGGACCCGCTGCAGTTTGCATACCAGCCTGGCATTGGGGTGGACGACGCCGTCATCTTCCTCCTGCATAGAGCTCTTTCCCACCTGGAGAAGCCTGGAAGCTCTGTGAGAATCATGTTCTTTGATTTCTCTAGCGCTTTCAACACCATACAGCCTGCACTTCTGAGGGACAAACTGGAGCACATAGGGGTGGCTAATCACCTCACATCCTGGATCCTGGACTACCTCACGGACCGGCCGCAGTATGTCAGGACCCAGGATTGTGTATCGGACTTGGTTGTCTGCAGTACGGGGGCCCCGCAAGGGACAGTGCTGGCACCATTCCTCTTCACCCTCTACACTGCAGACTTTTCATACCACACCCCCACCTGTCATCTGCAGAAGTTCTCTGACGACTCTGCCATAGTGAGTACAGGGAGTACAGGGAATACAGAGAACTGAACCAGGACATTGTGGACTGGTGCCTGAGGAACCACCTTCAGATCAACGCAGGGAAAACCAAAGAGCTGATGGTGGATTTCCGCAGGCGCAGACTCCTCTCCCCAACACCGATGAACATCCAGGGAAAGGACATTGAGATGGTGACATCTTATAAGTACCTGGGTGTTCATCTTAACAATAAACTGGACTGGACTAATCACATAACAGCACTGTACAGGAAAGGCCAAAGCAGACTCTACCTGCTGAGGTGGCCCAGGTCTTTTGGAGTGCAGGGGGCGCTCCTGAAGACCTTCTTTGACACTGTGGTGGCATCAGCCATCTTTTACGGAGTAGTCTGCTGGGGCAGCAGCGTCTCAGCTGCAGATAGGAAGAGACTGGACAAGCTGATCAAGAAGGCCAGCTCTGTCCTGGGATGTTCTCTGGACTCTGTGCAGGTGGTGGGAGAAAGGAGGATGACAGCCAGGCTGTCATCCCTGAGGACTAATGACTCCCATCCTCTGCAGGAGGAGATAAAAGCTCTGGAGAGCTCCTTCAGCAATAGACTGATTCACCCAAAGTGTGTGAAGGAACGCTATCGCAGGTCTTTCCTGCCTGCTGCTGTCAGGCTACATAACCAGCACTGCTCACAGTAAACTGCACAATGGACATTTTATAGACACTATGGACACTTTATGGACACCACAGCTGTCTGCTGTTTTGCACATACAATCACTTGCACTAGATGTGCTCGCTTTATCCACTGGTCATTTTCATTCACTGCTGCTCATTATTATCCACTTCCTATTATTTTTATTACTATTATTATTACTATTATTATTATTATTATTGTTATTTATCGCTGTCTCTTGTATTTTTTGTACTTATTTGCATGCCTAGTTATTTAAGTTTTTTAAGTTTAAATTTGAAATCCTTAATCTGACTTTCTCCTTGACTGCTGTAACACTGGAATTTCTCAATTATGGGATCAATAAAGGTGTATCTTATCTTTATCTTATCTTATCATACTTCTACTGTTATTATACACATGGTTATTGTCACACATGTATACTATCAGATATTAATATATTATTATTAATTATAATATTATTACTTTCATTAATGTTGTTGTGAGCTACTGTCATTACCGTCTGTCCTGCATCTCTCTCTGTCTCTGTCTCTCTCTCTTTCTGTCTCATTGTGTCATACGGATTACTGTTAATTTATTATGATGATCTGTTCTGTACGACATCTATTGCACGTCTGTCCGTCCTGGAAGAGGGATCCCTCCTCAGTTGCTCTTCCTGAGGTTTTTACCATTGTTTTTCCCCATTAAAGGGTTTTTTTTGGGGGAGTTTTTCCTTATCCACTGTGAGGGTCCAAAGGACAGAGGGATGTCGTATGCTGTAAAGCCCTGTGAGGCAAATTGTGATTTGTGATATTGGGCTTTATAAATAAAATTGATTGATTGATTGATATGGGTGCTTCTTTGTAACGCCGGGCTCGACGCAGCGCAGAGATCCAGCAGCACTGCACGTGGCAGTTGGAACCAGCTAATAAGTCACTCATCATCGTTGGCCAAACATGTTATTTGTTTACACTTTTCCTAACAGTGACACAGTGTTTTGCAATGACATACAACACATTTAACACACACAGATAAATTAAAAGACATAAAACAAACACATTATAAAACACAATATATTGGCTCATATAGGATAAAAGTGACACTGCACCAATATCTGCCTGACTAAGGCATTGGCAATGGCAGCACATACACTCAATTTGTCCAACTGTTCACATCATTATTTTACTGACTAAAGTTCGTCAGATTATCTAATGATTATAGAAAATACCTGAGGAGTTCTTTTAAAATAAAGATAAAGATCCTAAGTCGTGTTTTAATGTGTCCACACCAGGGACTATCACTCAAAGCATGTTTGTTCTTTATTCATATTTGTCTGTTTTTGCAAGTGAGCTCACCATATATTAAATGTGAGAGGTCATATCTGACTTTATTTTACACATTGATATCAAATTCACAACATTTCTTCCTTTTCATCTTTCTGCCATGGGGGTCACAGTCTCTCATGTCAACAGTTTTTGTGCGTACGCATAGGTCAGCGCTTCCGTGGAAACCGAAACACACAGCTGAAACACCTATGCTCTTGCACGAAGCATGCTGAAACTCCAGGGATTGTAACACCAAGTCCTAACTGATGAATCAAAACACAGCATGCATGATCAAAAACGGGGACAGCAAAGTATCCTGAACAATTCTGGCTAAGGGTCAGTGTTAAGGAGGTGTGAGATCATTGTGATGATCATCAGTCATTTGGTGACACAGTGGATAGAAGTAGCATGAAGCTGTAAGTTTTAAGGCTCCACTGTACAATGGGCTAAGTGATTAAGGTTGAAGGGAGCCATGAAGGAGGGAGAGGGGTTTTTCAGGGGTTATGATCTAAGTTATGACTAGTGAGCTTACCCAGGAGATATTCAGTCCCTCCTGTTCATCACAACTTTCACCCATCATGTGGCTCTCCCTCTGGTTCTTCAAAGAATGTAAGACAGAGATGACCAGCTCTGTGGCCTCATCCTGAAACACAGACACAGACACGCAGTCACGCGTGCACACACACGCGCACACACACACACACACAAAAAACACAAAAAGGGATTTGCAGATTTGCACACTCTGTACACAAATCACCACAGATTACTAGCATGCCACCTGACTCTGTGGGCCTATCCAAACAATCTGGACAAATGTTACACTCAAACTATGTTCTAGGTCAAAGTATTTCAGTCACCCAGTCTCTATAGCCTACTTTACATGGTTCAAGTGACCCAATTCCGATTTTTTCCTCTCAAGTGGCACAGATCGGATCTGTAACATGAACGTGTAAACAGGAAAAAAAACGCACGATATCGGATATTGTCAGATCAGATTCAGGCCTCCTTCATATGTGGAAATATATCGGATATGAATCAGATATCTGCCAATAGGTCTGTAATCTAAACAGACAGATCGGCTATTTTCTGGCAATCCATGGTGTATGTCATGAATAATGTGACGACAGCGCATTTTGATGACGTGCTCATGAGCGAGGGAAAGGAAGGAAAGCCGAATAAATCGCAAGTTAATAAAAAACTATGAAACCAAAAAAAGCACAATCTGTGGTCACAATCTATCCCGAGTAAGACTAACTGCTTGATCCCCGTCTCCAGTGTACCAGCAGAGACCCTGCAGAGCCGAATCAGCAAAAAAACACACCGGGCTACACAGCCTCTCTACCTGAGCAGCTGAAGCTGCGGCTCGCACCCTCGGCACACAGACAATGCTTCTGCTTGCCAGCCAAACGTGTGCGCAACTATGAGAAATAAATATGTGAGGTGTACGCTGCTTTTCTATCTTTTTTTTTATTTTTCTTTCTTTTTTTTGGTCAGCGACATACACTCCTAACACAGGATGGGTTGTTTTTATTGACTGAGTTGATTATTAAGCCATACTGATGCACGGATCCGCTCTGATAGCACCCGAATCAGCATGTACGCATCAATCATCCAGCCGCACCCGTCTGCAGCTGCACAGACATTTCCACTGCTCTGTGTAGGCTAAGTTACCTTTTAAATTATGTGGAACAGCGGCAGCTTTCCAGGTGATTTATTCTTTAACGATTAACTTCAAATATTTAAAGTTAGTCCTTAAAATTGCTTTCAGTAACGTAAACATTTCCATGCACGCAGTAATGTCACTGTAGCAAATACCGTGGGACATTTACACAGTGGTCAAGAGTGCTGGACCGGAAGTGTCGCACAAAAAAAAACGGAAACTGGCTGCGTTCTGTTTTGCCTCCGTGTCTCTGTGAAAAATAAGGTGAATACAACATGTAAACAGCAGTCAGGAAAAATTGGATATAGGCAACAAATCGGAATTGGGCATCAAGACATGGTAGTGTAAAATCAGCCTATGTTGAACCACCACTCAGCCTTACACAGCCAACATTGATTGCCTTAACAATTTCTAAGAAAACCCTTTCACTTAATTGTAGGGATGCACGATAATATAAGCACGTCAATGGCTTTAAAATGAACTATTAGAACAGGCCCCGTATGCTTTTTCTTATTTTGCACAATGAATGAATATTACATTGGAAAGTATCGTATTTCATGTCTCCATCTCTTGGTGGGCCACCATGATAACAGTATGCATTTATAATATGATGTTAATTCCACTACAGACTACATGGTGGGGAAAAAAGTGGATACATCAATACTGGAATAAGTTATTGGTCAAATAAGTTGTTATACTGTATATCGGCATATCCGATATCGGCAAAATCCAATATTGTGCATCCCTATTTTTTCACCTACTCCATTTCTTTCATGGTATTATTATTATAAGGGGTTCAAGCTTGAAATGCTGTCGTTTTTCTGTAAATTAATTATGTTTTTCTTCTTTTGAAATATTGGTAGAAATTCTGTTGAGATGATATGGTAAAAACATGAAATTATCACCAATAATTGGAAATTGTGTGCAAATGCTGCCCAAAAAATATAAGCTTAATAGTCCTGATGGGATCACTATAATTAAGACTGAGAAATATAATTTTGGAATAACCATGCGCCTCACTGTAAGCTGCACTGACCCGAAATTATAAGTCCAGCTCAATGTGCTTTACAAGAAAGCTTTACAAGAACCATTAAAGTGCACCCAGCTAGATCTTCCACCATTTTGGATCTTTGAAAAACACTTTTGACACTTCTTCCTAAACTATATTTCTGATTTGTAGCAAATTATCTGAGGATCATTATTGGACCAAGCATTAAAAAGCTCCAAAAATCTTGTTGATATCTTACTGCGTTTGAAAGATATTGACCAATGAACTGTACAGGGGGTGTGGCTCAGCACATAGAGAACTAACTCCATAACAGTTGGGCCAAAAACATGTAGGAAATGTCTACATAAGTATGAGCAACATACCCTCAAAGTTTCATTCAAATCAACCTCTAGGGGGTATGACATATACAACAAATGGGCATGACATAAATCAGACTATAAGTCAGAAATTGTCCAATCTTTACAAAATTTGCAGAATATGTAATATAATAATGTTGAACCATGTGTGTAAAACTATTTTGAAATTGTTTAATGGGGGAACCACCAGTGACAAGTGCAATGGCCTTCCACAAAATTTGCCCATAAATCAATGACAGTTTGTCCAAACATCACCAAACTAAGCGGATATTTTTATGTTAGCCATTAAAGCATGCCCCCAAAATGTTTCTGCAGTTGACCAACAGAAAGCAACAGTGTTTCCAAAGAAGAGTGTGGCCTGGTAGAGGTTTGGACATAAATGACTGAGCATCTGTCCGATTGTCATTCAGCCTCTTGGTTATCTTTAATGCTGGTGTCGTAAACTGTCAAAAGGTCTTGATCCTTTGTAACTTACACATTTTAAAGATCCATGTTGGCTTGAGCTCAAGAATTGCCACTTGCAGTTACATTTATTATTGTATTCATTATTATTATGTGTATATATAGTATTATATATTATGCTTATTATTTATATGATGTATTTTTCTTTTATTATTTGCTCAGTCTGTCTTCTCTTTCCTGTTTCCAACATAAACTCAACTCAAATTTATTAATGAAGCACATTTAAAAACAGCATTGACCAAAGTGCTGTGCAAAAGTAATAAAATGCTATGAACACATAAATGACAACATAACTGTCAGTTACACAGCTCACACATTTAGAAACACAACACACAACAAACAACTGCTTTGCATATCTATGACAGCAAGAATACTATTATACCTGATCATTTTTTGTTTGCTTGTTTTGTTTTGTCCCTATAACTGTCTCCATCTACCCCCATGTATGCATGTATGACACTACCTTGATTTTTTTATACTGCCTTTTGCACTGATAAAAAAGAAAAAAATAAAGTGAAGATCCAATGACAATATTGTTTTCAATTCAACACGCATACCAGGTATTGATCTTTATTACAACCTCGATTAAAAAAAGTTGGGCTGTTGTGTAAAAGGAAAAAAAAAAAAACAGACTGCAATGATTTGCAAAGCCTTTTTTTTTTTTTTTTTTAAGATATTTAATGTTCAAACTGATGAATACAATTGTTTTTGAAAATGTACACTCATTCTGAATTTGAAACCTGCAACATGTCTCAAAAAAGTTGGGAGAGGAGCAACAAAAGACTGGGAAAGTTGTGGAATGCTCAAAAAAACCCACCTGTTTGGTAACTGGTACAAATTATACAAATTATAGTATCATTAATAGGTATGAAAGGGCATCCTCAAATGGCTGTTATTCGCAAACAAAGATGGTCACTTTCTGAACAACTGCGTAGACAAATAGTCCAAAAGTTTAAAGAGTACCTATTATGCTTTTGGGGGTTTTCACTCTTCTTTAGTGTGGGTACAAAAAAAAAAAATCCAGGCTAAAGGGAGACCTCTCTCCCCACAGACACACAGTACCTCAGCTGCCTGAAACAGCTTGTTTGAATTTCCCGCTTCTACTTCTGTGAATTTATTGGCTCACAATGTAAGGCAACTGAGCCGCATCCCCTAACAAACCTGCTCAGAGCAGAGCCAGAGCAGAGGTTGCAGAGAGTTTGAACTGTTGAGGAGATTTGAGGAGATGCCATGTCTAGGAGACGCTGCTTTTTCATTGTGACCAAAAATTGCCCTTGTTTGGACTGCCAAAGGAAGAAGGATGTAGTGTAAAAGTTTGTGCTTAGTAAATCAAGTAACAAAGTTAAGATATCTAAGTGATTGGGAAACAAAAAAGAGCCATATAATCATGTACAAGGCATTATAAAAGCTTTGAATCTGTATTAGATACTGTCGAGGTCATTTACTCCTTTGATCATTCACTCCTTTGAATCTGTTGTCAAGGTCATTTACTGAAAGAACACACCATGTCCTGTTTAATGATGAAACACATACTCAGGTGCTGTAACTAGCACACACTTGCTCACATATTGTACTCCAAGGATGAAACACATACTCAGGTGCTGTAACTAGCACACACTTGCTCACTTATTGTACTCCAAGGTTTTATTTTGCATGAAACTAGAAACACTGTGGACTGTATAGAGAGTCCCCAGAATGCACATATTTTTAAAAAATAGAGCGAGAATGGAACCGAACCTAAGGGAAGGAATTTTGGGAAATTCCAGGCTACATCACACCATTAAAAACGGCCCAATCAGAACTGGACACAAAGAAGTTCTCCACCAATAGAATTGGGTTCGAGTAGGAAGTATTAGCAAAAAAGGTGGAGACTCGTCTGGTTCTCCACCAGCATATAAGCTAGGGTTCTGAACGCAGTTCTTTAGTCACACTCCGGAGTCTGACTCACTAAGTTGTATGTGTTAAAGCCTGTTGACACATTAAACTTGATTGCATCGGACCTTGCCTGTTTCCAGTGTTTCTTTAAGTATTTGCCAGCTGAACCTAAGAGATCAAATCGACATTTGAAGACGACTAACAAGAGACAAGAAGTTCAAGGTCGGGAGCCTACAGGCCCACTTCCAGGCACCGAATCTTTGACACTTCAAGGAACAAAGAAGGGGCTGGAATTTATTTTTGATATAATTCCTCCACAACCCGGACATTTTATTGTGTTCCCTCTATTTTCCTGAGGACTGCTTCATAAACTGGCAACAGATTACTGCTGGATTTTCACAGCAGTTATTCCTGAAAGATGGCACAGTTCCCTTTGTTGGACAAATCTGGAGATTCAGGATCACAACCTGTAAGTATGCTTTATGAGTTGTGTGAATTTGTTGTGTAAAAACAAACCAGGAGGCTGCTGCCAAGTGTTGAAGTGTGGAGTAGATGGCTGTAGGAGCTAATGTACACCTGCTGTACACCCAGTGCTTAGCTGTAGGCCTTGGCTAACTGGCTAACCATTGTTTTAAAATGCTTTTGCTACTCGGCTTACAGTTAGTTAGACTGCTAGCTGGGTGGTGTCGGTAAGATGAATTTAATAACTGAATTAATGAGAATCAATAAGTCATGCACAATCTAAGCAGCTAACTGCCACTAGCTCAAGCGATTAGCCGACAGCACAGCAACAGTCAGACCTGGGGTGGAAGTAAGACCTGCATATATTTCTCAAAATGTGTGACTGTACTCAGAGTTTGATTGTGAATCGGCTTTTGAAGAGGACCTATTATGCTTTCTACCTTTTCTTTTGTGTTTTACACAGCATTATAGCTGTAGGTCTCGGCTTACTGGCAAACCAAAGCTATTGCTTTGAAATGCTTTTGCTCCTCGGTGTAGAGTCAGTCACACTGCTAGTCTCAATAAGATGAATTTAACGATTAAACTGTGGAGAATCTAACTGACCTAAGATGTGAAGCATGTCCATATTGACAAAAGTTTCTACACTTTTATGTGTCATGCCCGATCTAAGAAGCTAACTGCTGCCAGCTCGAGTGATTAGCCAACAGCACAGCAACAGTCAGACCTTGGGTCGAATTAAGACCTGAAATTTATTTGTCAAAATGTGTGGCTGCACAAGTTTGATAGTGAATCGGCTTTTATGGAAAATGTACAACCTGTTTTCTTTTTTACTTGGAGCTCTGTTACATGGAGGCCGTTCACAATATTGTTACTAACATTGTAGTTAGTCTGAATTACATAGCTGGAGAGATATTTATGTGATGAAAGGATGTTTTGTGTGTGTCTTTCTCTACCTGTGTTTGAATACCTGTTTGGTCTGCTGATTTTACAGGGGACAGCACTGTTTAGAGTTTTAGATGTTGACTGTTTTCATCTGGTGCAATATCAATTTAAGTTACTTAATTTTCCTTTTTCTTTTAGAGTACATCACAGCAGGGCCCTGGTGCCCAACACCTCTCCACTACAGCCAGATTCCAGGATGTAGGATGCCAAACGGACCCTCCACAAACCGTTTCAGTGGGCACACAGTCTGTGGCATCTCAGAAGATGGTAGTGATCAGCACACACCTGTACAGGGCTACTCTGAGGGAGCAGCCCGAGAAGCAAAGGTATGTAACACAGAAATTATATGTGGTTTTGTGTTTGACATACAGCACATGGAAATATTTTACAGGACTGAAATCCTGTTTCCCAAAAGCTACAGAATATATATTTCTGCATCACATTATCACATGCGTTTGACTTTGTTATGATGTTAGAGCAGGAAAAAAAGGACATATTTTCTTTTATTTGGACTTTCAGCTGTCATCAACAACTATAAAGGGCATAGGTTTCAAAACAAGTACAAGACCTCATGTTGAGTTGGATGAGAAAGACGGAGAAACTGATACAGAGCTAGTAGACCCACATAACTCAACATGTAAACGTGGCGACTCTGTTAATACAGCTATTATCAGAGTTTAAAAAAAAACAAAAAACCACACTCTATGTTGCACCAATCACAACAGACTGAGCGAGCTGACCAATCACAGCAGAATAGGCTGCTGGGGAGGAGGGACATAAGCCCAAACACAGCATTTCAGACAGAGGTGTTTTTTGAACATTAAAGCACATAAAGTTATTCCACTAGATCCAAATATTATATATTAATATGACCCTGAAAATAAGCATAATAGATCCACTTTAAGAACGTTTCTCAAAGCACAGTTGTGGGAATTTAGATCTCACCATCTACAATCTATAATATCATCAAAAGATTCAGAGAATCTGGAGAAATCTCTGGATGTAAGGGGCAAGGCTAAAAATCAACACTGAATGTCTATGACGTTTGACCCCTCAGGCTGCACTGCATTATAAACCAACATGATTGTATAAAGGACATTAATACATGGGCTCAGGAATGTGTTGGAAAACCATTGTCAGTAAACACTGTCACAGTTCATCGCTGCATCTACAAATGTAAGTTAAGACGCTACCATGTAAAGTGATAGCCATATATCAACAACATCCAAAAAAACTGCAGACTTCTCTGAGCCTGAGCTCATCAAAGATGGACCGACACAAAGTCGAACAGTGTGCTGTGGTCTGACGAGTCCACATTTCAAACTGTTTTTGGAAGTAATGGACATCATGTCCTCTGGGCTAAAGAGGAAAAGGACCATCCAGATTGTTACTAGCTTAAAGTTTAAAGCCAGCATCTGTGATGGTATGGGGGTGTGTTAGTGCCCATGGCATCATGGGTAACTTGCACAGCTGTGAAGGCACCATGAATGCTGAAAGGTACATGCAGGTTTTATAGAAAAATGCTGGCATCTAGAAAACATTTTTTTCAGGGACGTCCCTGATTATTCCAGCAAGACAGAGAGGCACATTCTGCACGTGTTCCAACAGCGTGGCTTCGTAGTAAAAGAGTACAGGTTTTAGAGTGACCTGCCTGCAGACCAGACCTGTCTCCCACTGAACATGTGTGGAACATTATGAAGCACAACATACAACAACAGACACCGCAGACTGTTGAGCAACTGAATATGTAAATCAGGCAAGAATAGGAAAGAATTTCACTTTCAAAATTTAAAAACAACTATTGTCCTCAGTTTACAAACACTTGTGTTGTTAAAAGGAAAGGTAATGTCACACAGTGATAAACATGCCCCTGTCCCAACTTGTTTGAGATGTGCTGCAGGAATAAAATTCAGAATGAGCGTATATTTACAAAAACAAAGTTATCAGTTTGAACATTAAATATTTCATCTCTGTACTGTACATTTAATATAGGTTGAAAAGGATTTTCAAACCATTGCATTGTTTTGGTTTCGATTTTACACAGTGTCTCAACTTTTTTGGAATTGGGGTTGTACAACAATAAAACATTGGAAAACCTAAATAAAAACCTAAAAATATACATCTAACTGACCAGTGTTAGACTTACTGTTCTCTCTTGGCTTGGCTCCACCATTATCACCATATGGTCTTTAAACCTCAAACATACCATATCCTCTAAGGCAGGAATCTTCCCAGCTGTAAGACACACACACACACACACACACACACACACACACACACACACACACACACACACACACACACACACACAAAATAACACAAAAGGGATTTGCAGATAATGACATTTGCACACTCTTTACACAAATCACCACAGATTATTAGCATGCCACCTGACTCTGTGGGCCTATCCAAACAATCTGGACAAATGTTACACTCAAACTATGTTCTAGGTCAAAGTATTTCAGTCACCCAGTCTCTATAGCCTACTTTACACTACATGGTTCATGTGACCCAATTCCGATTTTTTCCTCTCAAGTGGCACAGATTGGATCTATAACATGAACGTGTAAACAGGAAAAAAAACGCATGATATCGGATATTGTCAGATAGGTCTGTAATCTAAACAGACAGATCGGATATTTCCTGGCAATCCATGTCGTATGTCATGAATAATGCGACGACAGCACATTTTGATGACGTGCTCATGAGCGAGGGAAAGGAAGGAAAGCCGAATAAATTGCACATTAATCGAACACTATGAACCAAAAAAAGCACAATCTATCCCGAGTGAGACAAACTGCTTGATCCCCGTCTCCAGTGTACCAGCAGAGAACCTGCAGAACCAAATCAGCAAAAAAACACACTGGGCTACACAGCCTCTCTACCTGAGCAGCTGAAGCTGTGGCTCGCACCCTCGACACACAGACACACAGACGGTGCTTCTGCTTGCCAGCCAAACGTGTGCGCAACTGTGAGAAATAAATATGTGAGGTGTACGCTGCTTTTCTATCTTTTTTTTATTTTTCTTTCTTTTTTTTCTGTCAGCGACATACACTCCTAACACAGGACGGGTTGTTTTTATTGACTGAGTTGATTATTAAGCCATAGTGATGCACGGATCGGCTCTGATAGCACCCGAATCAGCATGTATGCATCAATCATCCAGCCGCACCCGTCTGCAGCTGCACGGACATTTCCACTGCTTTGTGTAGGCTAAGTTACCTTTTAAATTATGTGGAGCAGCGGCAGCTTTCCAGGTGATTTATTCTTTAACGATAAACTTCAAATATTTAAAGTTAGTCCTTAAAATTGCTTTCAGTAACATAAACATTTCCATGCGCGCAGTAATGTCACTATAGCAAATACCGTGGGACATTTACACAGTGGTCAAGAGTGCTGGACTGGAAGTGTCGCACAAAAAAAACGGAAACTGGCTGCGTTCTGTTTTGCCTCCGTGTCTCCGTGAAAAATAAGGTGAATACAACATGTAAACAGCAGTCAGGAAAAATTGGATATAGGCAACAAATCGGAATTGGGCATCAAGACATGGTAGTGTAAAGGCAGCCTATGTTGAACCACCACTCAGCCTTACACAGCCAACATTGATTGCCTTAATTTCTAAGAAGACCATTTCACTTAATTGTAGGGATGCATGATAATATGCATCTAAGGCAGGAATCTTCCCAGCTGTAACACACACACACACACACACACACACTTACATGCACGTATGCAAAAAACGGCCAAGTGGAATATATTAATGTGCGCATAGTATACAGTCCCCTACACATTTGAACACACACAAACACAAACAAGCTCACATGGTGTAAGCAGCTCCTGCTGGCTGTACGGTGGCAGTCTGTTCATGATGAAGTCTCTCTTCATGTGAGTGGAGGTCACTTCCTGCATCCCTGTTTCCATTTCATCAGCCAGAGATCTGAATCTAGCGGCTAGCAGCCTGGCGGTGTCCAAGCCTTCACTATTACCCTACACACACAAATACAGCCAACAAACCCAGTCTGGGTCAGTGTGAATGCTTATTGCTGAAATTGTGAATCAAAGCTAAAGTGACATTTTCCCCAGTGTACAGCAGAAGCTTTCAGTGTTTGCAAGTCTATGTGTATGTCCACCAACTGAAGTCATAACTAAAATAACCATGTCAAGTTGTATGCCTTCGCACACCAGCTGAGTTGCACTTATAATTTATATCCATGCCCGTGAAAACATGGATGCTTCATCCACATCTTCTTCTCGACAGCACAGAAGATCTATACAATCAGCACAGTTTTAAAGTGGACACCCAAGATTAGTGTCACCAATTCCGTATCTATCTAAATGCCTCCCCTTCTGTTCCTGAGTTACGATGTTAAATAATGGCCGCAAAATTCCCTCGAGGTGTTCTTTTGATATCATGTTCATGAGAATGGGACAGACGGTTGGAGAGACGGACAGACAGACAACCTGAAATCATAATGCCTCTGGCCACAGCTATTGCCAGCTCAGAGGGAAGAAAATGGCTGTTTGTGCCACTAGCTGAGATGAGTAAAGGTGATGACAATTTTATGACAAAATAACTCCCCAAAATCATGCTGTGCTGCCTGATCTGCACCAACATCATCTCAGCTGCTCCACTCCACCAACCACCATGTGAGTGGATTCATATGGAGCCAGGAAACTTCCACTCTGGGGCAAGTTCAAAAGATGGACAAGCTTCCCACTAACACAGCAATGGGACAGTCTTTTCTTTATGACTCTATCATCAACTTTGTGGTTGCATTAAAACAGAGACCAGGTCTTTCCCATGCTGGTAAATGATAAATGCACTTATCACACACACATTCATACGCTGGCAGCAGAGGCTACTATGCAAGTTGCCACTAGGAGTGGGAATCACAAGAGGACCTATGATACAATATTATCACAATATTTACATCATGATATTATTGTGATAATAAATGTACTGTAATATGCTGAGTATTGTGATTATTATAATTTATTACCTTTTTTTTCCAATTGCAAAATATTTCCCCAAAGGAAAATGTCAACATCAGTTTTACCTCATAAGATAAAGTTTTTAGTCTGTTTAACTGACTTCAATCATTTTTTTGCAGCAAAATGGGATGCAAAGCAGACAGACTGACCATGACTGTCACAAAACCTCAACCGATTTAATGCCCTCTGAGAGGCCACATTAAGCATGTGAGAGAAACAATTCAGCAATTCAGACACGCCCTCCCGGAAATGTGCGCTCCCCCTTTTCTCGTCCGCAACCAAACAAACACACAGAGAGCTTGAAAATGGATGCCGAGAGATTTAAATCTGTTTTACCAAACGTATGCTCAGTCCACAAGCTGTGCAAATGAAACACTTACAGCAACTTTGTTTGAAACTTTTAACGCAGTCGGACTATGTTTACGAGCACAAGAGTTCAGCGAGCCACTGAAGGACCGCCCTGTGGATTTACTACTGCAACGTAAGGAGTTTTTTTAAACTCTGAAATTGTATCCGCCCATCTAAACACAAAATCAGGGAGAAAGACATCAGTCTTTAGTTAAGCAAAGCGCCTAAAGACTGACTTGTGAGTCTACAAACCACCGACCCACTGATAAGTGGACAACCGCTCCACCTTCTGAGCTACAGCTGAATACAAGATAATAAAATAAAAGGGAAGCTCATCAAAACATTGCTCTACAGTGTTGTCAAAAACTCCACAGGGTATCTTTTATTCTGCAATTCTACATACAGTACAACTAAAGTGTCATTTTAAGTTGTGTTACATTGATCCACACAGTTTTACCAGTAAGAGTCTTCTGGGTATGCCCTGTCTCAGGCTGACTTCACTCTTGCTGCGGTCACACAGCAAGCTAGGAAATATGTCCAACAGCAAATCTCCCAGTGACCTGAGGTAAGGACAGGTAAAAAAGGACAGGTCAGTGATTATCAGAGAACTTGACATTATTTACCAGCCACATCACAGAGGGACAAATTTCCAACAATTGCCCAAATTTTATTTAAAAAAATACCATACACCTGCTCCCTCATAAATCTGTATATATCCACAAACAGGTTCCCCCCGAAAACATCGGTTATTGTAATCTCTGTCAGTATATGGACCCCGTACCCGCCATGGCGACTGCACTAAGCTCTTGTTGATTATTGGCCCAGTCGTCTGTGAAACATCTGATCCAATCACATTCTCTTTTGCCTCCTTAAAAAACACATTGGCAACCAGGTAACAAATGTACTTCTATGAGATGAGAGTGGAGACAAGAAGAAAACAACACATATGCTGTACTATGGCAACATACAGACACAGTAAATGTTTGAACAAAGAACTGTCACACACGTGGTGCTCCTCAAAGTTAAGGAAGGATCCTTTAACAGCTGAATTTTTAATAAGACTATGTCATAGAATAACGCCGAAAGACTTCCAATACTAAGGATTCTTCAAAGTCTACCAAGGACAGAGTCCTTCCTTTAGAGAGTTTTCAAGGTGCCCATGTGTATCCTCAGTAGGCATGAAGAACCAACAATTCTTTGACCACAATTTGCCTGAACTGAAGGCAGGGCCTCTTCAATAACACACACCTGGGTACTTGCTAGTAGTGTTGCAGCGATACATCGGATATGAAAACTAATGGTTATCATACTGTGTTTATCATACATCATGCTTATCTACTGTATTGGAAAAAAAAGTGCAACTGGACGGAGAATCTCATCTTCATTTTAGTTATTTTCAAAAGGGACACTTTTTACGTATCCTTACATTAAAAAAATGCTTTCAAGTCTCAGTGAAAGTAATAAAACGTTTGTTCAACCATTAAAAACCCTTCCATTTCCTTCCTTTAAGGATCATTCTGACTGATACTAATAATTCTGTAATACCATGATACCATGAAACTGCAATATTTTCTGAGACAGTTATTGTATGATGAAAATCTCATACCGTTGCAACCTTACTCGCTAGCCTGTTCCAATGTATTTCCACCTAATGCTAGGAAGGAATCTTGCCTAGCATCTCTCTAGGACCCGACTCGAGAGGACCCATCCTACTAAGGAAGCAACCTTGACTTTGAGGAGCAGCAACTGGCTTTTCCTTGCAGCCTTGTTGAATGCTTGCCGTAGATATGTCCACAGCTGCCACTACAGCTACTCCTGCAAAGACAAGAGTGCAATTCTTTTTAATAAATAACTTGCAGGTTTTGTGTAAAGCATGTTGTTACATGGTATGTGGGTTGGTGGTTCCCTCCTTGGTTCTATCCATGTGTGGAGTAGCTCTCAGTGGGCAGCACCTTGCATCACAACTCTTTTGCCATCAGTATGTGTTTGTAAATGGATGAATGAGAGGCTTCTTTTAAAAAGCCCTCCCTAAATGCAGACCATTTATCATTTCCACATCCTGAGCAGCAGTGGTGTATTTTGGCACTATAGTATACACTACATCAGTTATGTGTGGTCACAAATACAAGTACAGAAGTTCAACAGACATATCTTTCAACCTTTAGAGGCCAGTGCAGTTATGTGTTTCCTACTTCCAAGATGTATTCTGGAGTTACCCTCAAAAAGTCCAGTGTGTAGGATTTAGGGGGATATATTGGCAGATAAGGAATATAACATAATAAGCATATCTTTGGTGTATAATCACAAGAAAATAAGAATTGTTGTATTTTGATGTTTCTACAGTAGCTCACACATTAAACACTGGCTCCAGATAGGGCCATTAGCACTACTGCTTTTTCGTGTCAGCCACTGTAGTAAGAAGCCCATCTGCAACAAGCTGCGGAGTGCAAGTCTGGATCTAAAGTTTATCAGAGAAAAAAGGTGGGCACATATTGGCAGGTGCTGGGCTAGCAGTAGTCTCCGTCAAGCCAAACTGCAGCAGAGATACACTAATTTGTAATGTGAAACTGCTTTATTCAGTGTTTTTACCAGTTTAAATATTTCATTCATTCATTACAAGACACCACCAAGGCCCACCAAGTCTTACACAATTTACCTTTAACAAAGCAATGATAAATTCCACTATACTTCAGTGAGGATCTGAGTAAATTCTTCATTGACAAGTTGTTGTTTTTTTAAGATTTTTTTTTGGGGCATTTTTGCCTTTAATTGACAGGAAAGCGCAGAGTGAAGGGGGAGAGAGAGAGGGGATGACATGCAGCAAAGGGCCACAGGTTGGAATCGAACCCGGACCGCTGCGGCAGCAGCCTTGTACACGGGGCGCCTGCTCTACTATCCACTAATCCACCAACGCCCCATTGACAAGTTTTTAAATCTTTTTGCTAGAAATGATGATCCAGTAAGGTTCCATATTCTATTGACTTTACAATGCTGGACAGGAAAGCCTTCTCTGTTGTATTGATCTTTATTGTCTTATTCAAAGCAGACATCTTTTTTTATTATGATTCAGCTACTTCACCTGGTACTGTGGCAAAACCTAGTACCCCAAACTAGAGATTGGAAATCAAATACTTGGAGCAAAGAGTCACGATATGTCTGAAGAAGAGGCAATTCAGCCGCCTTTCACAGTCACAACACATTTGCTCCTAATTTAATCAGTACAGCTGTCTGCACAGGTTGTATAATGAGCTGCCATGCTATATGTGCATTATAGTGACCCAAAGCATGATCTAGAGCATATTTAAACCTTTTCAACTGTTTAGCATGCAGTGTTAGTATTAGTATTAGTGATTGTGTGCCTCTGAACATTGCCAAAACGCATGTGACATCCACTCAATACTGTGTTTAGACAGGGTGTTAAATTGAAGGCTACAGAGAAAAGGAGATGTCATACATTCTCTGGTAGGTGCTGAGAGTCAAGTGGGTGGAGTGGTCCACTCCTGCGGGTGTCTCTGCTTGATGAATGGTTCCTCTGGGAAAGTACAGAAGATCTCCTGCCTGTGGAGGGAGAGGATTACTCACTTATACAGAAAACAAAAATGTTTTATACCAACAAGATATTTGTCTCATGTTTTGTTTACAGGTATATGAATATAAATATTTGGGATGCTCTAAATAAACATGTATGACAGTGTATTTCAATTTCTGCCAATATCCAGCAACTTCACACAGCACACTGAAGAGGAGTACACCAACATTTCACAGGTCACATTCAACACCCTAATCAACTTTGGGTTTCTGCGGTATCTGTGACCAAAAAAATGCATTTCTGGGGTGTTAGTCATGTGAAATCCTACTAAATGTCTTTTTTCTAAAACAAAACAACAATTTTACAGTGTCCTTTTATTGTGACCATCACAAGGCACACCTGTGTAGTAATGAAGCTGTTTAATCAGCATCTTGATATGCCACACCTGTAAGGTGGATGGATTATCGTTCACCAACAAATATTTCAACAAATTTGTGTACAAATTTTTATAGAAATAAGTCTTTTGTATGCATAAAAAAAGTTTTAGAACTTTTACTTTAACTTGTGGAAAAATGGAAGCAAACACAAAAGTGTTGGGTTTAAAATAGGGATGTGTTAGCTAGCTTAGCAGTGGAGTTTATGTCAGTCAACAAATGAAGAGGGGATAGCGTTGCATCAGAAAAGGACAACACAGCACTGTGGGACTAATCCTTGGACATCATGAGTTTTTGTTTTGAATGTGCCTTTGGATTTAAAACCTTTTTAAAGGACATCGTTAGGCAGCGGCCTCTGGCTTTACCGTGGTCAGGACAGCACATTGTTGTCAGTTACTGTACTTCGAACGCACGGATTCACTCCTCTGAGCTCCTTCACAGACTTTAACGGTAACACATCTGTGAGCCTGATTGTTTTATTCAACCAATCAATCATGTCTTTATTGCAGACTCAGTGGTCCATAAAAGAATATAATACAAAAACATAAAATACAAAATATACATTCCACATAAAAGATAGCAGTCCTATATAAAATGTACAAAAATGAAAACAAATACAGGCTTTTATACCAATGCTCCCTGAGGCTAGATGTGTAGCGAATACAGCTCTTCCCTGGATTGGTTAAGGCCACAATGATGCAGTTTTCTATGTCTACATATGCATTTGTAGATTAAGTTGTGTGACGTGCAGCAAAGGGCCACAGGCTGGAGTCGAACCCGGGCCGCTGCGGCAACAGCCTTGTACATGAGGTGCCTGCTTTACCACGAAGCCACCGATGCCCCAGGGTTAGGATTGTTTTTATGTGAGTATGAATCTAAAAGCTGTGAGTGCAAAGTCTTGTGAATACAACTCTAATTTCTACGACTACAAAGTCCTCACTGTGAACACGAATTCGAGTTTGTGGATACGAGTAGGAAAGTGTTGAAATTACATCTCTGAGGTCACAGGCAGGTCACAGGGCAAGGTAATCGAACCGCGATTCCTCCAAACGCACATGCCCCAAAGGCAAAGATGGCTGACGACAGCGGACCGGGTGGAGCTGACAGCTTATGTTACTGTGTCCTATTTCTGCAGTCCTGTAAATCATTTTGTAGACCAAACAGCCTATATCAAGAAAGTTCTGATGTAAGCCGCTAACAGAGTTTATTCATTTATTTTTCATTTTCATTTCTGCCACACCATCAACACATGCTCATTCTTCCATACAGGTATAACGGATATTGGAATTTCATAAATTGACAATGGCCACATTAACCTAGGATATAGCCCAAATTGCAAACACCACAACTTCAACTTTCCTGGAAGTTCTGATTTATCTATTCTATCTAATCCTTCTGCCACATCTTTCCTAAATTTCACCACCTGTTCCTCATCATTCAACTCCACATTGTACCACCTACCTAAGCTCTTTACTGACTTTTCCCTAACTGTTGGGATTTCCTCATCATCTATGACAAACTTCCTATCACTTAACTTCCCTCTACATATCGAGATGCTTCTAGATTTACTAGGCTTGATCATCACGCTGGCCCACTTGAGGTTCTTAATTACCTTCTTTAGTAGCCTCTTTGTACATGGCATTGTTGTGGTCACCAGTGTCATGTCATCCATGTAAGCCCTAACTGGTGGAAAATGCAACCCATTCTGCCATCTCTCTCCACCTACCACCCACTCTGAAGCCCTGATGATTACTTCCATTGCCATAGTAAATGCTAATGGAGAAATTGTACATGATGCCTATTTCTAGCCTCTGCCAACCTGTTGTGAAACCTGCTGTACTTAGACATAACCTAATACCCTGAAAATATGCTTTCACTAAGTTAACAACTGCCTGTGGCCCTCTGAAGTAGTCAAACGCACTCCAAATGAGGCTATGCGGTACTGAACCAAACACATTTGCAAGATCTAAAAATACTACATGGAGGTCCCTTTTCTTAATCTTCGCTGCCTGAATCTGGTGCCAGATCATGCTAGTATGCTCTAAATGAGGCTATGCACTCCAAATGAGGCTATGCGGTACTGACTCCTTCTCCTTAGGAATGAGGACACCCCCTGCCCTACACCATGTTCTTGGCATAATTTGCTTCTCCCAAACTATTCTTAGCTGTTTCCATAAGAATTTAAGGGTATCAGGTGCACTTTTACAAACCCAGTAGAGGACTCCATTAGGCCCTGGGGCTGAAGAAGCCTTTGCATGCCTGACCACTTCCTGAACTTCCTTCCACCTAGGTGGTCTGCTCCCCTCCCTGCACCAACCCAATAACCTCCTTTACCTTACTTATGCATGGCTTTCTCAGCCCAAACAGCACTGCCATCTTCAACCAAACCCAGGCTCTGTACATGCGAGCTCTAGATAGAAGCAGGGCTGATCCTACCTTTCCTAGCACATTCACCACACTCTATTTCAAATGCTACATAGCATAACTACAATATAAGCTAAAGTTAAAGGAGCTAAATAAACTTACAGGATCAGCAAACACACTCACCTTGCTGCATGGCCTCAAACAAAATGGATTCAAATAGGCCACTCCCACAATTAAATAACCTTCCTCTTCCTGGACTTCCTCCTTACTTACACGTAGCTTTCTCAGTCCAAACAGCACTGCCATCTTCTACCAAACCCAGGCTCCGTACATGCGAGCTCCAGGTAGAAGTAGGGCTGATACTATCTTTCCTAGCACATTCACCATACTCTATTTCACACACTACATAGCATAACTACAATATAAGTTATGCTATGTGTATGTGAAGAATGAGCATGTGTTGATGGTGTGGCAGAAATGAAAATGAAAAATAAATGAATAAATTCTGTTAGCGGCTTACATCAGAAAATTCTTGTTGTAGGCGTTTGGTCTAAGGAATGATTTACAGGACTGCAGAAATAGGACACAGCAACGTAAGCTGTCAGCTCTACCCGGTCCGCTGTCATCAGCTATCTTTGCCTTTGGGGCATGCCCGTTTGGAGGAATCGCGGTTCGATTACTTTCTCCCGTGACCTGCCTGTGACCTCAGTGACGTAATTTCAACACTTTTCTACTCGTACCCACAAACTCGAATTCGTGTTCACAGTGAGGACTTCATAGTCGTAGAAATTAGAGTTGTATTCACAAGACTTTGCACTCACAGCTTTTAGATTCATACTCATAAAAACAATCCTAACCCGAACAATTTCACAGACTCATGTACAGTACAGGCCAAAAGTTTGGACACACCTTCTCATTCAATGCGTTTTCTTTATTTTCATGACTATTTACATTGTAGATTCTCACTGAAGGCATCAAAACTATGAATGAACACATGTGGAGTTATGTACTTAACAAAAAAAGGTGACATAACTGAAAACATGTTTTATATTCTAGTTTCTTCAAAATAGCCACCCTTTGCTCTGATTACTGCTTTGCACACTCTTGGCATTCTCTCAATGAGCTTCAAGAGGTAGTCACCTGAAATGGTTTTCCAACAGTCTTGAAGGAGTTCCCAGAGGTGTTTAGCACTTGTTGGCCCCTTTGCCTTCACTCTGCGGTCCAGCTCACCCCAAACCATCTCGATTGGGTTCAGGTCCGGTGACTGTGGAGGCCAGGTCATCTGCCGCAGCACTCCATCACTCTCCTTCTTGGTCAAATAGCCCTTACACAGCCTGGAGGTGTGTTTGGGGTCATTGTCCTGTTGAAAAATAAATGATCGTCCAACTAAACGCAAACCGGATGGGATGGCATGTCGCTGCAGGATGCTGTGGTAGCCATGCTGGTTCAGTGTGCCTTCAATTTTGAATAAATCCCCAACAGTGTCACCAGCAAAACACCCCCACACCATCACACCTCCTCCTCCATGCTTCACAGTGGGAACCAGGCATGTGGAATCCATCCGTTCACCTTTTCTGCGTCTCACAAAGACACGGCGGTTGGAACCAAAGATCTCAAATCTGGACTCATCAGACCAAAGCACAGATTTCCACTGGTCTAATGTCCATTCCTTGTGTTTCTTGGCCCAAACAAATCTCTTCTGCTTGTTGCGTCTCCTTAGCAGTGGTTTCCTAGCAGCTATTTGACCATGAAGGCCTGATTCGCGCAGTCTCCTCTTAACAGTTGTTCTAGAGATGGGTCTGCTGCTAGAACTCTGTGTGGCATTCATCTGGTCTCTGATCTGAGCTGCTGTTAACTTGCCATTTCTGAGGCTGGTGACTCGGATGAACTTATCCTCAGAAGCAGAGGTGACTCTTGGTCTTCCTTTCCTGGGTCGGTCCTCATGTGTGCCAGTTTCGTTGTAGCGCTTGATGGTTTTTGCGACTCCACTTGGGGACACATTTAAGGCTTTTGCAATTTTCCGGACTGACCTTCATTTCTTAAAGTAATGATGGCCACTCATTTTTCTTTAGTTAGCTGATTGGTTCTTGCCATAATATGAATTTTAACAGTTGTCCAATAAGGCTGTCGGCTGTGTATTAACCTGACTTCTGCACAACACAACTGATGGTCCCAATCCCATTGATAAAGCAAGAAATTCCACTAATTAACCCTGATAAGGCACACCTGTGAAGTGGAAACCATTTCAGGTGACTACCTCTTGAAGCTCATGGAGAGAATGCCAAGAGTGTGCAAAGCAGTAATCAGAGCAAAGGGTGGCTATTTTGAAGAAACTAGAATATAAAACATGTTTTCAGTTATTTCACCTTTTTTTGTTAAGTACATAACTCCACATGTGTTCATTCATAGTTTTGATGCCTTCAGTGAGAATCTACAATGTAAATAGTCATGAAAATAAAGAAAACGCATTGAATGAGAAGGTGTGTCCAAACTTTTGGCCTGTACTGTATATGACAGCAGAATTTTGTGTACAACAATTTTCATGACATACAAATGTTTAACATTACAAATACGAATGGTTAAAATTATGCACACACCTTTTTGATAGTTGTCTTACACCATACTACTTGGGCTAAGTACTACCAGATCATCTGCATACATTAGGTGGTTCACCAACATATCACCAATCATGCACCCCGTCTTACAGGCATTCAGTCTCTTGGACAGATCATCAACATAAAGATAAAAAAAAATAGGAGACAAAATCCCTCCCTGTTTGACACCATTACCCCATTTCACTTGCGCAGTTTGGTTGGCATACCATTAAGCCAGAATTCGCACTCAATACCCAGGCACCCCTCTTTCTCGCAATTTTATAAACAATTTTCTATGGTTAACACGATCAAAAGCTTTAGAAGCATCAATGAAGCACATACAAACAGATGAGTTCAGACCTCGATATTTGTTTACAATCTCTTTCAATGCATATATGCACAGGTCAGTGCCATGTTTGGCTTTGAAACCAAACTGATTATCTGAGGAGCGGATATACTCATTTATTTTATCTTACAAGATAATTTCTAGAACTTTAGACAGAATGCTGGCAAGGGCTATAGGCCTGTAGTTATCTAGGCTACTTATTTTTCCCACTTTGTCTTTACTAAAAGGACAGAGAGCATTGAGTCAGGCAACAGACCATGGACCATGAAACTAGTAAAACAGAGAGAGGAGGAGCTGTTCTCACATTTGCAAACTTAAGGTGTTCAGCAGTAATGCGGTCAAGACCGCTAGCCTTATTATCAGAGATCTTATTAATAGCTTGATACACTTCATGAGACATAATCTCAACAGAGGCATCATCCCTAATACTATCTGCCTTATACAGATCACTTTTTAGACAGTTAAATAAGTTGCTATAATGCTATCTCCATACCTCTGCAATAATGTCTGTACCAGATGTTCCATTTACAGTACATGGTAAAGATGCTTTACAGTTATTAAAGGGATACGCCAACATTTTTTTTGTTTGCGTGTCTTGCCTCACTCCCGAGTCCATGACAAGCAGGTAGATACCAATCTTTCGGCTATACGTGCAGTAAAAAGGGAGAGCCGGGCAGAGCTCGCCCACCGCTAATTAGCTTAGCTCAAATGCTTGGAGTCAATGGGTATTGTTAGCCTGCCTCTGCCTGCAGTCATCAGATAAACTCTTCAGCAACTCTAAACAGTCCAGTGTGCTTGTTGTGACTCGTTTTTACCGCGTTATGTTACGTTATCTATTTTTAGACTAAGATTAGCACTTTATGTAAGTTTTGAAAGAAGTACATAGGAAACTAAACCGCAGTTCTGTGCATGCGCGCCAGTAAACATCTGAGGAAGAAAGCAGAAGAAGAAGAAGCAGAAGAAGGGCGGTAATGCACCTGAGAAGTTGTTTGCCAACCGCCATAAAAAGAAAGAAGAAGAAGAAGAGGAGAAGAGCTCATGCAGTAGATCGGTGACGGAGTTTGTAGGACACTGTGACACTTTTTTTGGAAGAGAGAGACTTATAAATCCCAATTTTACAAAATGCCTCGTACGTGTGCTGTACGGGGTTGCGACAATAAGCAGAAGATAGCGTCACATCTTATTTTTCACTCAATTCCAACTAGAAATCCGGAGCGGATGAAACAATGGCCAGGTGCTCTGAACATGGATCCCAACACCCCACAAGAAGCAGTCAAGAGGATGCTAGTTTGCTCAGAGCATTTTTCACGGGACGACTACTATGAAAAACTGGAATTCAGAACCCGAACAATGAGACTTTTCTTGAAGGACACGGCCATCCCATCACTCGGTGTCACACAGACAGTAAACGAGGCAAGTACTTGTGTTTTGTTTTCATGTTGTTACGCTTAGCACGGCATATTATCTTGCGCCAGACAAGATAAATAGGACGTCCATTTTACTGTATTCGCCTCGTAACTCTGGAGGTCACGTCGTGTTTCCCCTTATTGAGTAACGTTACAACTATGTTGGCAGGGAAAACCAGTGTGAGAATACAACTGCGCTATTTTTATCTGTAAAATCAAACCAAGTTATGGTAGCTCTGAAGTGCATGTAGTAAGCTACATGACAGTCATAACATACATAACGCTACAAAAACAACAATACCAAAAAAATGATGTATGTTTACATTGTTTGGCCCAACAGCCTCAAGGCTAGCCCAAGTAATTTTTTCCAAGGTTACAGTATGCAATGGTTCAGAATATCTATCTATATATTTTTGTTTATTACATATGTTCATCTTTTATGAAACCTGGATAGTGTACAGTAATTGGATTATGGTACATGAATTATGCCTAATACCATTTTTTTTCCTACTGAATTTCAATACTTTTACTAACTAAGATGTTATTCTTTTCATTTGCCATTGAATGTGTAGGGTATTGGATGATCTGTAATGAATTGCATTCAAATGTATTGCCTTCATGTATGTATTGTGAGTAATATGAAAAGTAATCCTTTTTTGTTGAATAGTGTTATCTTACCTATTTCAGGACGAGGTGAGAGATGTCCCGCTAGATCCGACAGAATTGGTGGCTGATTTCAGCTATTGTGCCAGTGGTGTACCACAGTCAACCCCCCACAAAAGCCATGCTGCTGAGGGCCCCTTACTCACTCTTCAGCTGACTAGTCCTGAGCAGACAGGTCCACGCACAAAGCCCTCAAGATCTGGGAAATATTTTGCCCTGGCACCAAGTTGGAGGGGACAATCGGTATGCTAATTACTCTGTTGTCATGTCTACTTTGTGATAAATGCAACAATTTCTGAAATCCATCTCTTTGTTGTACAGGGCATTGCATCGTCATCCATAGTGACTGCTTCAGGCAGGGCACGAACAAGCCTACTATTTCATGTAAGTATATGCTACAAGCCTAGGAGCCATGACAATAAAAACAAATTTATCAATTTATTGCATCATATTTATATTTCATGCTTTTATTTAGCAATTATCCAGAGCACCAAAAATTCAGTAATTGAACAGGCAGATATTTGTATATTCTCCTTTCTGAGAAATGCAGTGAGAAACAGTCAGTGCTGAAAAACTATACAATTGAGTAGAGAGACTAAATATTGTCATGTTGATTTGCCAACCACAGGAGACTAGTGAAAAGGAAACAGATGAAATGGATATTACTCCACAGTCATCTGCCTTGGACATCAGTATGACTTCAGAGCCTGGTGATGACCCTGCTGATTCCAGTTTTGTCCCCTTTACAAGCCCCTCCACCTCAGAAAAGGGATCTAGCTTGGAAAGCGCATCCAGCGTTCCACAAAAAACAAGAACATGGATGGAAAAGAAGTGGATAGTGAATGAGTCCAGACTTATGGAACTATTTCAAAGATGCAGTATTTGTGGAGCTGAAATGTGTGACAACAGCCTAACATCATCTGGCAGCAGACTCAAAGTGAGATGGCAATGCAACAACAGTCACACTGGAGAATGGGAGTCATGTCCAAATGTCCGTGGGATGGCTGAAAACAATCTGCTTACAGCAGCAGCAACGCTGTTCACTGGTGCAACTTACACTGACATTGCTGATTGGGCAGCGGTTTTGAGGCTTCAACTGCCCAAGAAAACCACATATTATAACATACAGTCTAGCTACCTGATTCCTGTCATTGAGGAAGCATACAAGATGCAGGAGAATGCCATCTTTGCACGGCTCATCTGCCAGACTCTGGATGGTGAGGCGGTGCATGTGTGTGGAGATGGAAGAAGTGATAGCCCGGGCCATTCAAGCAAATACACAACCTACTCCTTCATGGATGACTCCACAAATGAAATCATACTTTTGAATTGATTCAGGTAAGAAAAACACAATAATAGACAAAAATATAACAGTTATTGTGCTAAGTCTCTTTCAAAAATGTAATCACCAGTAACTCAGAAACCTTTCTTGTTCCCCCAAGGTGACCCAAGCAAAAAGTTCTGTTGGTATGGAGCCATTAGGTTTCAGGAAAGGACTGGAAAGGCTCTTGGATGAAGGGATCCATGTAAAGGTCGTAACCACTGACAGACATCCGTCCATCAGGAAAACTTTGAGAGAGACTTTTCCAGACATAGACCACTAGTTTGATCCTTGGCATATAACAAAAGGTTGGTCTACTTATAACAATATTGTATGTGCCCATATAGCACAATACCTGTCACTTAGTATAATGCTGTGCTGTTTTCACTGAGAACAGCCATAGAAAATAATTTGTCTGTGTGTGCCATTTCTGAATTGTAATGTCTGTTTCTAATCCTTTTCCCCTTTTATTTTAGGAATAAAAAAGAAATTGGTCCAAGCCTCTAAACGCAAGTACTGCAAAGACATTGGTCCTTGGATAAAGAGCATAACCAATCACTTGTGGTGGTGCTGCAGCACATCGAAAGGAGATGGAGAGGTAAACACAATCACACCTCGTTGCAGACAGCCCTACAGCATTTCACTTTTCCTATGGACCTAAACCATACAGTACCTCATTTTCAGTACTTCATTCCTAAAATGATGAAACATTATTACTGATTTGCTGACATGTCTATGGCATACAATGTTTCTAATTTTATTCAGTGGATAGTTAATATGGAATGTTACATCAATGCTACAATGATTTCTTCTTGTGGGGGAATGTTATTGTCAGGAGTTGATTCGACGATGGAAGTCACTCCTTCATCATATCCGTGGAGTCCATCGCTGGGAGGAAAATGGAGAAGAGCACAAATGCTACCACCCCGATTTGTCAGCAGATGAGCAAAGGAAGAAGAGATGGTTGTTGGAAGACTCAGCTGCATTCAAAGCCTTATATGAGGTGGTGATGAACAGACGTCTCCTTCAAGATTTGGAGCAAATGACGCTGTTCAAGCACACGGGTATGTATATATGTGTTGGAAGATAGTGAAAAGGTCCAATAAAATGCAATAAGATGTAACTGTGTGTTCAGGAAATCTTTCTGTGAAAATGATTTACAGTAAATGGGGTGGTTATGTAGCACCACAGACAAGAGGAGCATTGGTATGCATACTATTCTACGTTTTTAGTTTTTATACATAAGACATAAATACATTATTCCACAATGACAATCTTCAACAGGTCATGCACACACACTGTGATAAATATTGCATAAAGTATGAGGTTTATAGTTTGTAGTTTGTAATGTCAATTATGTTTTTGTGTTTTCAGGAAACCTTGAGGTTTTCCATAATGCCCTCCTGAAATACTGTCCAAAGCGCCTGCATTTTGACTATCCTTCGATGCAGGCACGCACAAGGTTGGCTGTCATGGATCACAATGAGAACCACAACACAAAGCATGGACAGGCTTTGACTGCAACAGGCAAATACTAAGAATATAAGTAGTGGCAAGTTTACACAAAATACCTAAAAAAGATCATTTTAGTTTTTGAGAATTTTCATTGCACGAGTTGTCTACCGTAATCACTGTAAACTAGAGCTATATAGGACTTATTTCATTCTGCTCAAGGCAGTAAATAAAATGTTATGGAACAGCATCTGTCAAGAAGTCATTGGACGTTTTGAAACATCTCAATTCATGCTTGTATATCATTTCAGGCCTCCAAAGACACAACGTTGTCTTTCAGAAGCAGTCCAAGCAGTGGGTTTCCCGGCCAATTTATAAGGAGACAACTCAAAGATTCAGAGATGACCTGATGGAGCAAGTACTGCACAGATGGCTGGATCCCTCAGTCATATTCAGAGACTCCACATCAAAAGTGAACGTCCCCCGTCTAGCTGCCAACATCGCCCCATTTCCTAAACCCAACAAGGAGGATGTCATAAAAGCACACAAATCTAGGTTCACAGGCTCCTCAGAGGAATAATATTCAAGTTGCATGTTGTCCCCCCCCCCCCCCCTTTTTAAAAACCTGTACCATCTTTCGTTGTAAACAACAGGGCTAACCACGGTGACACCCAAGTGCCTTCCACACTATCCCAAAAGCAGTCATAAGTGTGCCTTTTATTTATTTGTTGATTTTGGTGTGATACATTGTAAAATAGGATGCTACAGTGTGATATTTTTTTTATTTGGGACAATGTAATATAGTGTAATATAGTGTGATGTAGTGTGACATAATGTTCTAGTTTTATAGTGTGACATACAGTAATATAGTGATATAGTGCTACTTTTTCTGTCCCAAACCAGTCTGTCGACTGAACAAATAACTTGATTACAAAAGACTGCAGGTTCATCCATACCTGTCCATTTACCGCAAAGTATTCATTCTTACCTCATACATGTACATATTGTAAATTAAATAACACAGTTTATCATTTTGTGAGTTGTCATTTTACTTTTGAAAATCTGATCATGTTATTTACAAGTTGTACATTGAAATGTTTGATAAAAATAGCTTACAGATGTTATTACACAGCAATCTCAAACCCTGCTCTCTTCCTGATCCTCCCATCACAACTGTTGATGTCCTCAAATAAACAAGAAAAACAGTTATGGTGGAAGGATTGAGAGAAGAGGGCAGTGTTGGAGATAGATGAACTTGTCACACAACAAAAGAGAAACTATTTTGAAATTATTTAGCTGTCAGAAGGTCGAGTATTGAACTAATATATGGTGTGTAATCTATTTACAATTTCAGGAGTCACCTGTCTGTTCACAGATTGTTACTACGCTGCATGTAATAATAACAACATAATGCTGTATTGAAACTTTTATTAGGGTAAAAAGAGAGTATTATAGGAAGGTAGTGAACACAATTATTAGCCAGCAGATATGTCACAAGGATATGAATAGTGAATGTATCAACCAATTGTGTGATCAAGACAAGTCTTTATATAGTGTTTTGATAACTGGAATGGCTTGTAAGCTTTTGGGTCTACAACATATCCATAGCATCCTGTGCCTCTTGGAATCCTTGGTATGTTCCCGTTGGTGAGGGATATCTTCTACGAATAGCACTGACGACACACGATGGCAAAGGTTTACGATTGCCTTTCCCCAGCGTTTCTCCCTTCAGGGCCCACTCCAAAACAATGCAGTAGGACACCAACCTGTATTGTCTGAGAAACAAGAATTTTTTTAATCAATAACCACAAATACATAAACGACTGTAACTTTTTTCTCTATACATGTAGAGACAAATTGTTCATACAGCTTGCTATATACAACAATATGTGCCCCATGCATCTTTATTATAGTTAGAATGATTATATTATAATTTATAATAAGATTATAATAGTCACTTACTCTACGGACAACTGTCCATTAGGTCCAGACGGCCTGGGGCGTTTTTTCCAGTTTATTTTGGGTAGATGGAAAAAGTTTCAACAACTGCGGGATTTACTAAAGCTGGAAAAGCATCCTTCGTTGTGACACAATCTCTTTGTGTACTGTCCTCTTCGCAAGATATATCAAGCCTCCCCATCGATGGCAGCACCAACTCCCACTCAGTACAGCAGAAGCACTCGTTTTCTGTCGGCATAGGTTGACAAGCCCCACATCTACACTACCAGTCCATGCCGGTTCTGACTCTCCCCTCGGCCCCAGGCTGTTCGACTGTCTCAGCTTCTCTTTGTGCACGCTCAGCTTCCAAAACATGTAGTTCCTCCTCTGTATATTCTGGTTCAAATAGGTAAGGTTGTGGATCTTCGTCAGTCCTGAAAAAATCATCTTCGTCCTCTCTTACAAAGTCGGCCATAATCCGTAGTTGCAATCTTCTTCTTCTCCTAAACAGAGGCTTTGTTCTGTTTACCTACTTCCAAGCATGTCCGCGGTGGTTTGCGCATGCGCAAAAACTGCGGTTTAGTTTCCTATGTACTTCTTTCAAAACTTACATAAAGTGCTAATCTTAGCCTAAAAATAGATAACGTAACATAACGCGGTAAAAACAAGTCACAACAAGCACACCGGACCGTTTAGAGTTGCTGAAGAGTTTATCTGATGACTGCAGGCAGAGGCAGGCTAACAATACCCATTGACTCCAAGCATTTGAGCTAAGCTAATTAGCGGTGGGCGAGCTCTGCCCGGCTCTCCCTTTTTACTGCACGTATAGCCGAAAGAATGGTATCTACCTGCTTGTCATGGACTCGGGAGTGAGGCAAGACACGCAAACAAAAAAAATGTTGGCGTATCCCTTTAAGAACTCTTACTTCTTTCCAGAAATCAACCACATTATTGCCTAGCAATTTCTTAGCCATGAAATCAGCCCTCATGGCTTTCTCATTTTTAGTGATGTACCTGATAGCGTACTTACATGTATAACTAGCATTAGTGCGCTGCTTGTTCTCAAGCTCATATCCTTGTCTGGGTCTGCCTGCGTCATCCCATAATTTGAAGGCTTCTCGGGCTTCAGCTTGATGTTCGGCTACAAACTCTTTCCACCCAGGTCTGACATTATACTTCTTAGATTTACGCTTTAAAAATGGCTTGCTGCCTTTATGTAAAGCATCTACTATGTTATTATACATGGAACACACAGTTCTCCTATGCTCCTCATCCTTACAGTACACATCTCTGCACATGACTGCATCTCTACATATATGAGCATTACTTAGCAGATCATTAGTACAGCCATAATAAGTTAGGAGGTCATCCTTTGTAAGGGATGTCCAGTTTATTTTTTCAGTACTGAGACTACCATTTCTTACTACCGCAGGTAAAATATCAACATTTAGCGACATGGCAAATGTATGTGGTCTGCTGTTGACATACCATACAAAATGTCCGTACCCCCCAGTGAGGCATGTGCATCAGCTGTACTGATACAGTGGTCCAGCCATGACGTGGTGTGCCAAGTCTCACTAATGTATGTATAACTATCTGTAGGCAGAAACACTTTGCTTGACAATATAAGATTATTATCCTCACAACATTGAACCATGTGATTCGAAAACAATGATCTGCTGTCCAGGAGATTAGCATTCATATCCCCAATGACATATATATTGGAGTAGCAATTATCTTGAATTAAAGAGTTGATGAATGCGAGCCTATGTAAATACTCATCCTCATTATCATGGCACTCATAGGGTGTATTAGGGCTGCATGATTCTGGAAAAAATGAGAATCACGATTTTTTGGCTTACAATTGAGATCACGATTCTCTCACAATTTTTTTTCAACATCAAGATATATTGTGCTTATTTCCTGATACAAAAGGGAAAGTAACAAAAATTATAAATAAATAATAAAAAAAAATATCATTAAATGACAAAACCTATGATTGTGCCTGATACAAGAGACACAAGGCACATAAACTCTGATCAGCAGAGAGGGAACACTCCTGTTTTTAGCTTAAATGCAACAGCTGACAGCCTGACACTGACCGTTAAAACAATAAACTTTAGTCTCTTGTCTTCTCTTACAGCTTTTGAACAAGTTTAACAATAATATCAATGTTGAACAACATTTTTCTGAGGTAGGTATTCCAGGCCTGGAATTAAGTCAAAATTAAATGTTTCAACACCATGCATTTGACAGGAGTATTCACCTAACATAGCCCACATATCTTTAATTATATAATTATTTGTATGTCTCTATGTACATTTTTACATAAATCCCCAATATTTTATTTGCCTTTAAAAAAATCCTCTTCCTTCATTTAATTTGACAATGTTTATTGTTTTGTATTATATGTATTAATTCTCTACAGGATCTTGTATGTTCTTTAATGTGTGTTCAATTTATTAAAAGAAAAAAATAAAAACGTTTTGGTGAACCCTGCAGCAAAGTGAGCCCTCTTCCTCAGAGAGGATCTTGGCCTCCCACTTTGTTCCTGGCGGCAGAGCAGAGTGATCCATCTTTCTTCTCAGAGGATCTTTGTCCCATGAGAGCATGCAGTTGTTCTCCGTGTCCGCAGTCTAAACATCTTTCGCTGGCGATTTGACAGTCACTAGAAGCACATTATGACCCTTTGCAGTGTTTCCCATTAATTAATGAAACCATGGCGGCCCGCCATAGCTTAATTTGACCCGCCATAGTTTCTAAATAAAAGATTTAGGCTGCCGAAAGTATTGACTTCTCATGATATATCTCGAACGCCGTAGCGTTTTGTGCCAATGTGCTCAGGCTGTCAGATCCAGCGCTCGACAGTGGGGAGTTTCACTCCACTAAAAATACGTGTGTGCGAACTGTAAAAAATATTTAGGGGCACATCTGCGCATAAAAAAAAAATCAGCTGAAGCAGCCTATATTTTTGTCAATAAAAAAATATGATAATCTAACCACAAATGTTGGAGGAACTCCAGCCGCCTTCCCTCTTCCCTCTTCCACCGTGTGACACGGTTATGGGCGGTTTTCCAAGCCACTGTCGGCACAATGAATATAAGTCCCACTGTCGGCTGGGTAGAAAAAAGTCAAAGGGCTCTAGTTTCCTGGCACAGCGCAGGGTGGCGAACCCCGCGCAGAGCTAGTTTCGAGCAGCGCAACCCAAGGTGCACTCAGTTTGGTAGTTTGGCAGACCGAGGTGCGCTGAGATGGGTGTGGTGGCGCAGCAGGGGGAGGTGTCGACAGATCGCGCTTGGCGCAGTGACAGTTTCGTGCCAAAAGGCTTCGCCAAAGGTGCGCTAAAAGCTCGCCATCTGAAACCAGGTCTACTGTCAGCGCAGGGGGAGCACAGCCGGTGTAAGCTGAAGTTTGGCTGACCGGCAGACAGTATGCACACGTCACCAAAACCTCACAGGCAGGTTTCCAGAATATCAGGCACATTAATAATACAATAAATAGCCACAAAACCACTATTCAATGCAACTATCTGCAATCAGCACATAAATGTATCTCTATATCGACTGTCCCGTCACATCTGATGTCAGATCAAAGGGGATTGGCACGTTTGGCACGCGTAGTGGAAACCCAACCTGATTTGATTAAACAGCTGCAAACTAGAGAGTTCACATCCCTCTCAGCCACAAACAGCCACAGCATCAGATAGGGAGTGTATATTCAGCATCTGTCATCTTAGAAAAGTCAAAAGAAAAGAGACAGAGTGAAACTGCGAGAGAGGAAGAGAGAGCGCGCGCACGAGAGAAACGCAACATTGATTTACAATTGTGGTGACCTCCTCCCAGGCCACAAACATGCAATGATGCAAACATCATCAGCCCGTGGAGGTCTGCTCGCAGTTCCGTATATTCGTACACTGCCAGCAGACCTCCCGGACCAAAACATAAGTTTCCTCCTGGGAGAAGTTTGGCCGTCTGACGCTGCTGCTCTCTTCTGCCATGGTGAATTGAGTAAACTCTCATTACGCCTTCCTGCAGCACATTTAAGGGCGAGGAGAGGGGCTCATTTGATCGGTGTGATGTGTGTAAAACCCACTCCACACCTTCTCTCTTCCCTCTTTCTAACTTGCGCAGGTAGGAGGGACGGAGGTGGGACAGATGAGTAGCTGCGGCAGCGCGCACGTTGTGCCAAACTTGCAACATCCGCCTGGCCACACCCAGTTGGCGAAGCGCAGGTGCGCTGCGCCCCTGCCTCGCCCGGTCTGCGAAACTAGAGCCCAGTACTGCTGCTGGGCAGGGTGGAAATAAGTCCTGCAGAGTTTCAGAGGACCTGGAGAATGTTTTTGGATAGTAATAACATTATATAAGATAATCCCCCCCCCCCCTTGCTGTTTGTCATGTTAATGTTATCGTCGGCAGCCCTGAATAGCTTGTAAAGCTTTAGCATAGTTAGTTAACACATTTTTCATCGGCCCATGTGTTTACTGCTACAGAAAATGAATAAATCTTTGGTTTATTTGCACAACGTCACCTCTCTGCCGTCTTTTATCACGCTTGCTAACACTAATTTAACTTTACCAGCAGATCTGTATGAGGCACAAACTGAGGCCACAGTTAGCAGTGTGTTCCCCCCGTCTCGCTGCTTTTCAATCTGCCGGCCGGTCACATTTACAACCATAAATTCCTTATCATCATGGACAAAGTGTACTGCAATACACCAATCCACACCAAGCCTTATCACATTTATCAATGAGTCCAGCTTCTTGTTCCAGAGAATGGCGACACCCCCAGGTATTCTCCCTCTAACTAACCCCATGGAGAGATCAGTAGTGGATTCCCCTGCCCCTGGAAGTTATCATTAAGACAGTTTAATTTCTCCAAGTCCTGTTTTGCTGAAGAAGTCTCTTGCAAACGTAGCATATCACAAGTGTCTAACAAATTGTCTACAACCACGCGGCAAGCTTGATCCCCTGCGCACTGGCCCATACGCAGGCCACGACAGTTGTACGAGACAATACGCATAGTCACTTATGTTGATAGGTGAGTACCCACTGCACAACTCCAGCCCTGCACGGCTCATAGAACCACCGGACAAGTGCCCCCTTTGGCCAGAGCTCCGGAGTGCACATTTCACCAATTTTGTTGCACTCAGCAGATACTTTAAAAGATGTGGATCTACTGTGTTCAAGAGCAATCTTTTGGCAGCGGACCTGTCGGCCAAGTTTTTCTTTGAGGTACATAGATAAAGTTTCAGAGTCAAGGTCTGGTGAGAACCTAGAGGCGAAGGCACTCACCAGCTTAGACTTTACAGTTTTGATGCCAGTCACGCTTCCAGTCCCCACAACAGGCACCGCGTTGTGTCTCCTTTTCTGCCCTGAGGCAGCAGCTGATGATCCCAACTGAACCGCAGCCCTCCACGGCTCCTGCAGACATCGGCCTTTGAGCTCTCTAACCACCTTGGTCCACTCTGGAGAGCGAGACACAGATGGCAATCCACCCAGACAGCGGCCCACCACAGGCCCTTCTGCATCCATGGCCTTCCGACCCGGCACAGACATCTCTCCCTGCTCTGGAGCTCTCAGAGTCGTGGCCCTCCCTCCGGTGTACGGTTCCGAGGCTCCCTGCGCAGTGGACTCCGGCTCTGTCGCTGCACCAGCCAGGTTAGCCACCTCCACAGCCACACCTGTGCTTGGCCTAGCCGAACCTCCGTCCACAGCCAGCTCAGCGGGTCGCTCCAGTACGCTTACTCTGCAGTTCACGTCCATAGTGATAGCACGGAGCTCTTCATGTATGTCAGCCTGTAGCTGCATTGTTTTCTTCAAAGAGCAGAGTTCAACGTGCATTTTCTAAATTCTCCCAAGCAGACTCGAAATGTCCATGTTAGAAAAGGACACCAGGGGCAGTTCATCTAGATAATGAGAAACAAATCTGGGAATATTCTCCCAGCACTCATTCAACACTTTGAGACAGCTTTTTATGTTGTTGGCGTCTTTCTGTTGCCCTTTATGTGACACATACTGCTGCGATGTTGGGCAGAGTTCAAACAAAACTTTTTTCAAGAATTCAATCCACTCGGAGTCAAAATTGGTTGTAGCCAATAAAACTATTTCGTCCTGGCTTAGAGTCTTAATTTTTACTGCGAGAAAGTTTAGCAATTCATCCTCAACAATAACCTTGCCATCGACAGTTTTATAAATGTCAGGTTATAAGCGAGACCAACCAAACACAAGAGCAGCCTCACCACGCCGTGTATCATCCGCCATCTTTAAACGGGCACTGTGTAGGAATTTCTCCCATCTAGTGTTGAGATCGTATATTGCATTCAAACGGATAGCGCACTCTAGTGCCTCACTGCTTCAAACACATATTACAACAACGGTCGCTGCTGTGTACCAAAAAGCTATGATAACACTGATGAAACCATGTCATCCGATACTTCATGGAGCATTCATTCAGGCTCCTACACAGACACACGCGACGCGAGTTGACAAACCCCCTCCTCACCATGCTGGCTTTGTTTACAATGTAGGACTGCTGGGGCGGGTGTAAATCAAAACAAACCAATCAAGTCTTGTCTTTTGACAACTGACAAGTGGCTCAACCTCACACACCTCGTCCCTCTCCTCGCAACAGTGCTGCTAACCGCTAACAACACTAACAGCGCTAAATGCGGCTAACAGCTGTTAGCAGCGCTGTTAGCTGTGATTCTCCTTCAGCAGCTCTCTCCACCTGGGAAAGGCTACCCCGATGTTGACCCTCGTTTTTTGAAATCGCCGGTCACGTTGCCTTTTTGCCTTTTTTCAAATGCACCGGCACTTGTGACTAGCCTGCTTGCTGTTGCTTTTCGTCACTCTACCTGCAGGCGGAAACTGGAAACCGACAAGTGAAAACACGAAAGGCGATTCCGTATTTCTCAAGTATATCCCTGTACGTACCTGTGTTTTCAAGATGGCGCACGTACATGATGAAACACCAGTCGCAATGTATATGTAAATGAGAATTTCGGAGCTTACGGACATACTTAGATACGCTGATGGAGGTAAATACACATGTGCAAAGACACACTTTTGACTACAAAATTTGTTTGTCTCAAAGAACAACTGAAATTGTTACACGTAGTGCCTTCAATGTGACCATTTGTGTGTCTATAGACACAGTACGTTTAGTATGTTTTATTCATAGTTTCATTGTTAATACACTGAAATGACAAACTTTTTTGGGTATCTGATTACATTATGATTATTCTGAATATTATCTTTACACAGCAGTATCAGTATTTCGTACTACATTGTAAGTCCTACACGTCACAGTGACACAAACGTCCTGTGTGATTCTGTATACTGGCACCATTTCCCTCAGTGGAAACAAGGCTTCTATTTACTTTTATTTCACAGATAAGAACCAATAAATTGTTAAGACAGTAAAGCCTCCACTAAAATAGCATTTGAAGTCTTGTGTGTGATTTATCCTTTAGGGATTTATACTTTGGGATTTATCCAGGTTTCATATGAGAAGACGAAATCTCCACTCATCGCTAGGCTAATTTATACAATGTAAAATGCCATAGGCTGGCACTAATAACATTAGTGCATTAGCATTTTGTATTTGTTTGGAAACGTGTTTAGTACAATACAGTTGTTTTGTCAGTGAACTTTGTGAGTTGTAATGGAGCCAAATTGTGTGCCATTGTTAAATGTCACTGTTGTCCCTGTTTTTATATGAGAAGAGGAAAAGACCGCTAGTTGCTAGGCTAATTTATGCAATGTAAAATGCCATAGACTTGTGCTAATAACGTTAGCATGTTGTATTTGTGGGGAAAATTGGATTAACACAAGTGTTTGTCTGTGAATGCTGCGAGTTATAAGTGAAGCCAATTTGTGTACTTGTGTTTGAAATTTCCTCTATTAAGCCATATTTAATGTGTGTTTTGACTTCACTAAACTTTACAGCACTTCCCAGGAACCTCCGCCACCGACTAGTGTTTTAGAGGTGTAACTGCAGTGACACAGACACACCACCGCACAAGTAAAAATGCTCACAATACTGTAGGTGACGTGCTTGACTATGTGTGTAGGGTCTACGCACAACCATAAATCCCCTTTTACACATATTTATTTTATCCTCCGTTTATCTGTATTAATTTTTGTCATTTATATTCTTCGTACATACTTGTTTATCTTTGAGATATGTTGTTCTGTCACCTGTGCTGTGTCATTTGTCAAATTTTTTGTACTTATTCACTTTGACAGTTAAAAAAATAAAACAGTTTGTCTATTTACAGAAGTCGGCATGTTGGCCAATAAGGATATTTCCTTATAAGGCTAATATCGATACAGATGACGCGTCAATATTATCGTGTATCCCTAGTTGAATTTATTGGTCAGTGTATGTACACAGTATAGTTTGGGTGCTGTACCTTCAGTACGATATCATGGGTTGGGCTGCCAATCCTCTCCTCTGACTCCACGCTGTACTCTGCTGCCAGCGGAACAGTGGGACTATAGAGACGCCAATGTTTCTGTCCCTCCAGCTGCAGGATAAATACCTGAGAAAAAAGCACCCCATCAACACAAGGAAAAATGCATGCTCTATCTCACACAGGCTCTGCCCTCTACTGGCCTCTAGGGATAATACTCTCCTCCAATCACAAGCACACATTCACCCACTAAAATTTGCATAAGTGTAGCCAGCAAATCAGGATGTGCCTTCTCTAATCTGTCCAAACCCCACAGTATGTAAGGGAGTACCACAGTGCAGTTCGTTTGGCCTATACAACAATGGCCAAAATGATCATCACAATTACTTCAATCAATATTGAGATCATGGTTATTTATCATGATTACTTTTTGTTTTTTGGGACAAAATATTTTAATTGTGCTTTCAAATTTAAATAAACAGCACTTCTTTCACTTCCATGTTCTGCTACATTCCTGCTAATCGTAAGAATCACTCTTAGGTCTTCAAGTGCAATTTCTTTTAGTACAGTTACAGCCAAAATACTAAATAAATCCTAAAAAAGCCATTAAAAACTTAAAATTGATTGGTTCCATAAAAATACATAAGAAATTTTGAGTATTGGGTCATTTTGGTACCAGTGATGAAGGTCGTTCTTTTTATAAAAAAACACAATTTTTGTTGCCAAGCTTCGTGTCTACATAAAGCCAGCACATTTGAAAGTTCTTCAGACACAAAAATGGCTAAGACAAGGAACCTAACGCAGGAAACACGCCTGAAGATCAAGATTCTCAGCCAGGAAGGGTACAGCTGCCGCCAGATAGCCAGAAAGTGCAGATGCAGTCCTTCAGCAGTTGGATACACTCTGCAGAAATACAGACGAACCAAGCTTTATCTTCCTCCTACTAATGTGAGGGTACGCAGAAGGCCAGGCGAAGCATTATCTCCAGCATGTACAGTACCTACTGTCAAGCATGGTGGAGGCAGTATCATGGTTTGGGGATGCATGAGTGCTGCTGGTGTTGGTCATCTCACTGTCTGTGATGGCACATTGAACTCTACCAAGTATTGTACCATTCTCAAAACCCACATGCTCCCTTCTGCGCGTGCACTGTTCCGTCGAGGTAAAAACTGGATGTTTCAACAAGATAATGCCCCTTGCCACACATCCAAGGCCAGTAGAGCTTGGCTGCAGGAGCACAGTATCCAGGTCTTAGAGTGGCCAGCTCAATCCCTGGACATGAGCCCCATTGAAAATCTGTGGTGGATTATCAAAAGGTCTGTTTCAAAGCATAAACCAAAGAATTTAGAAGAATTAAAAGCAGTAATTCAAGAATGGGACAAGATTACCCCTCAACAGTGTGAAAGGCTTGTGGGGAACATGCCAGCCAGGATTAGAGCTCTACTACGTGCCAATGGCAGGACTACTAAATATTAATTTGATGATGTGATGGTTTATTTATTTTTTGTTCAGTTTTGAACACATTCTCTGTTATTTGTTGACTTTGTTACCGACAATGTTGATAACTGACATGTTGAAACTGTCAAAAATTTAGTTTTGTTAGTTTTTCTTGTAAACAATAAACAAAACAATATAATTTGTATTTGTTTGTATCTGTCTAATGCAGCCACACCTTTTGAAACACAAAAAAGATTTTTCCACAAATATTTCATGATAATATTTGAGATTGTGTAAAATTTTAAGGGTGTTTGAAAACTTTTTTCCCACCACTGTATATTTATGAAAGCAATAGTTGATATTTGCTAATAATCAACCAAGTAAATTACACATTGTAACTTTAAGGCTGGGCAGTATATCAGTTTTTTACAATATATATCAATGTATTTTCAAGCAAGATATACATTTAGACAATACCATCAATATCGATATAAGGTCAAGTTGCGCCACATAACGCATACCAGTGTTCATCTCTTCTCTCTCACACTCTGCACAGCTCCGCCCCACTCCCTCACTCACTCAACAGTTCTCCATCAACACTCAGAGACACAGAGCTGCTACTCTGTTTAATCTGTCTGTTCATTAGTCTATGGTGTGACATCGGCCTGTATGTTGCAGGAGCTATGCTAAATCAGTCTGTGGGATGAATGAAGTTACCGCAATAGCATACGTACAATACTGTGGGCCTTGTCCTCTGTAACTTTTAGCTGCGTCCAGTCAAGCCATGTTGTGCCGATTTGTGTTTCCGTTATCAGTTTAGACGTCCAGTGCCACACCGAGCTGCGCACCTACTGCTTCTCCGGAGTAGGTCCAAAACCCGGGCCGCCCACAGTCAAGCAGGCAGCCGTGGTGTCTCGCCGACCGCAGTGGACCCAGTTTCTCCCCCTTAAATAAGCCGTGTGATGTGAGACTCTACTCACCTCTGTCTGCAGGAGACCAGAGAGAAAGGCATTTTAAAAGTCTCTGTGTTCAGTACTTTTGTAGCTTCTAACGGAATCTCTGTGGTTTGCAGTTTCTCTCCTGCGTCCTGTTTTTACTTTACATATCTGCTTTATTTTTACTGTTTAATGTAATGAAGGCGTGTGAAGTTTCTGCTCGAAAACTCAACATTTCCTTATTTTGCTACTTCACAATAAACGTTTTTACATAGGCTTACTAAATACGGGGGACTTTTATTTTCAAGACTATATGTAAATTAAAATATGTTTATTACCAAATTAGCAAAACTTGCTTAGAGGCTTTTCTTCAATTTACATAAGTGTAATAATAAGGCAGGGAGGAAGGAATATATTGTGTATCGCCATTCAGCCTGAAAATACCAAAATATGAATTTCTGTCCGTATCTCCCCAATCTGGAAATCCATCGGTTAAAAAAAAAAAAAATAAATAAAAAAAAGTTTTTCGACTAATCGGAAGTGCAGGGGCATCACGCCCTTCCGGCGGTGCCCCCAGGGAATCGCCGTGTTGTTTACAAATACTTCGGGTAGAAAACCAGCAGAGTTTAGCTATATATGACATTTTTTCACATCACTGTATCACCGTGTAGACTAATCTGATGTTTGTTAAGTCTATCAACACAATGACTGAACCAACGTTACTATTTCTGTGTGCACGTAATTAATATGGTTATCGTAGATTAGCTGGGTTAACCGTTAGCTGTTAACGTTAGCCGTTAGCGTTGTCTATAACCATAGACTATAAAAGTAAGGTAATAACTCAATAAACAGTCTGTGAATAAAATATTTTTTCCAGCGAATATCTTCGTTACAACATGAATGATGGGAAATCACGATGTTTAGAAAGCATCAGTGGCTGCAGCGGAAAGGGACAGCTAACAGCAGCAGCAAAGCTAACATCAGGATGTCATCTGTTAAAAGCCTCCCGTTGTCGGATACGACATGAAACTACTCCAGTTAGCTCAATCATGTTTAACTCAGACATCCGCTGGAATTTTTTTTTTTTTTCACGTTCATGAGACGGCATTACTGGAGCAGTCGCAATGGACGCGGAGCTTGCTGTTTCTGTAGGTACACATTTCCTGGGCACACCTGCACATCTCTACCGCGCCCCCTCCATTGTGATTGGCTAAAGCGCAGCATCGTTCAAACTCAAAGCCCCCCCCCCCCCCCCTTGTCATCTTTCACACAGGGCTGAAATCTACAATGTAGATTGCAGAATCTGTCTTGAGAGATTAATATCTCCCAAGTTCTTCTTCACCTGAAGTCACTGCATCTCCTATGGATAAGTATCCACTGCATATATTTTATTACCGTGGTAATAGTACCATGATGCTCTGCAGCGACACTGTTATAAATGTCTGAGTTGATGCTGGACAAGGACAGGGATTAAAAGTACCGTAACATTAGCAACATAATTCTTCTTAGCCTTCATGCATTCACTGTACTGCAGATTGTGGTGTTTTTTAAGTGGATTTACAAGTTAGTTGTGTTGCTTTGTAACAGGTAAATTTCATGCACCGTTATATGATTTGATCACTCCTATGTCCAAGAAAAAGATGATGATGGCTGATGATGGGTGATTTTTGTTTTGACTGAAAAGTCTGCGTCTGTTTTTTTGGTTTACTCACTCTTTATCCTTTATTTATTTATTTATTTTTTGCACTTTTGGACAGATGTCCTACATAAATAGACTAGATGTAAAATAACCAAAAATACATTGGTGTGTGGGTATCTCCTCTGCTATCCTTTCTGACTTTTGTTTTCCCCATCTAAAGCAGCAATATTCAGGAAACTTTCTTATATACATATACACACACACACACACACACACACACATACACACACACACACACACACACACACACACACAGAGACCTGCCAACCTTGAAGAAAGGTTATGAGTACCACCTTACCAGACACTCGTGCGTGGTCATGAACATATGTGGACATGGCGGCACTTTTTTTTTTTTTTTTTTACCATAAAAGTCAATATGTACACGTGGCAAACAGAAGAAACAAGCGTACGTTTACATATTCATATCTATAGGCCTAAGCCCCACATACGTCCATAGACGCCCAATATTTGTCTTATGGCGCAGATCAAGGTCAATTTCATCAATCTGATGGTAGTATTGATCATCTGCGGTCTGAGCTGATGGTGAGGAGCTAATAAGAGCTAACTGCTAACAGACAGAAGCTAACTGCTATGAGACTGTAGTTATCTGTTTACAGACAGAAGCTAACTGCTAAGATAGAAGCTAGCTCTAATAGACACAAGCTAAAGTTAACTGTTTACAGACAGAAGCTCTCAAAGCTTTCAATTTTTGCATTTCTTATGTCATTTTACCTGTCAGCGTTGTTTGAATTGATAGAGTCATCACTGAGGACTACCCAGAGGTGTGGGCGAAGAGGGTTTATCTATCTTGATGGTGAGGGCGACAGTGTACTGTCTAACTGGATGGAACTGAATCAAGCGCATCTTTCTTAGTCAGCCGTGGATGGGAGGGCGGAGGGAGGGCAATTTGCAGCAATCTGATTGGCCAAAATCTTTTCGTTCCGCCTACGCGCCTATATTCACCGGGTATCAACTTGAGTGACATCTTGCATAGACAAATACAATGAAACCAGCGAAATGCGCGATCGAGTGATATGCGTACTTTTAGAGCATCAAATCGTACCAGCGTACTTTGATGTCAAAATGCGTGCCTGGTACGCAAAATACATACAGGTTGGCAGGTCTGCAATGACCACACTGTCTGGGTGTGCCATGAGCTGTTTGCTGGTGCTATCATGTAGCTTATCCAGAGCTAAGTTAGCCTTAGCTTGCGGGGGGGATGTAAACTGCCATGATTATTATGGTTGGAAGTTCCCTTGGCAAAAAGAAAAGTCAGGGCAGCAGTGTCTCTCCACCATATCCACAGCTGTACACCATTTTCTGTTCATGAAAATACATAGTCCTCCCCCATGGCTCTTACCGGAGTCTCTCGTGCAGTCAGCTCTGTAAACAGAAAGGCCCGCTAGCTGGATGGCTGTGTCCAGTATGTTGTCATTGAGCCAGGTCTCTGTGATGATGGTCGCGCAGTAGGGCATGATTTTCACTCTGATTTCATCCATCTTGTTGACAAGTGATCTGCCGTTTGTGAGGAAGAGGCTTGGTAGTGCTGGTTTGTACAGGTTAGCCTTTAGCCTAGCCCACAGGCCTGTCCGCTTCTGCCTCCTCTGTCTCCACCGCCGTCGTTGCCTCCTCACTAGTGGGGTAACTAGTCCGGGAGTCGCCGGGGAACAGAGAATCTCTGGTGGTAGCGAAGTTGTATCAGCTACACAGGCTTTATGATATTCAAGCTTGACTGTCATGACATGCCAGCTTCATTTAAAGCATAGCTGCAAATTGAAGGAACAATAGATGTAAAAACACACAGAGACAATACATCTGTGATCAGTTCCGTAATTTAATTTTAACAATTTTTTCAATCTTTTCCTCTTTTCGAATTTCTCATTTTATTTTATGGAAGTGATCCGTGTAAGTGCACTTGTTCTTTAAACTCAATAAAAAAATAAAAGCTAACAATATAAAAGATGCCTGGTACAAGCGTTACAGGCCTATCAATTTGTAGAACAAGTTTGTAGAACAGTTTTGAACAGTTAGAACAAGAGGCTGCACTGCAACGTGCAAATCACTCCTTGCAGCTGCTTGCGCTTTTCCTCTCCTGGCGGCTGCAACTTGCGCTCTCTTCATCTACTTCATTGCCACTGCTGTACACAATTTAAAAACTACAACACCCATAATTCATGTAAAAACTGCTGCAGCCAATGTGCAGCCGGCGGGAGCTGCAGGATGACTCAACCACCATGATCTGTTTCTACTACTCCAGACTCTGCTCTAGTGTAATTTTCGGGACAATCAGGGCAAGATTCGGGATTTGTGGGAGCTGCAGCTGCTCGGGACTGTCACGAATTTTTCGGGACGTCTGGTCACCCTAGCTGCAACACAAGCCCAAAGCATGATCGATCCACATCCATGTTTAACAGTTGGACAAGTGTCCATTTTATGAAATTCTGCACCATTTTTTTTCAAAACATACCTTTGCCCATTGCATCCAAAAAGTTCTATTATAACTTCATTAGTCTACAGGACTTGCTTACAAAAAGCTTCAGGCTTGTGTAGATGTTCCTTTGTAAACTTCTGACGTTGCATTTTGTGGTGAGGACACAGGAAAGGCTTTCTTCTGATGACCCTTCCATGAAGGTCACATTTGTACAGGTGTCGCTGCACAGTATAACAGTGCACCACCACTCCAGAGTCTGATATCTTCCTGTAGGTCTTTTGCAGTCAAACAGGAGTTTTGATTTGCCTTTCTAACAATCCTACGAGCAGCTCTCTCGACATGTTTTCTTTGTCTTCCAGACCTCAACTTGACTTTCACAGTTTAACTGCCATTTCTTGATGACATAATGCACTGAGGAAACAGCTACCTGAAAACACTTCGCTATCTTTTTTCAGCCTTCTCCTGCTTTGTGGACATAGATTATTTTAGATTTCAGAGTGCTAGGCAGCTGTTTAGAGAAGCCCATGGCTGCTGATTGATGGGACAAGGTTTCAGGAGTCAGAGTATTTATAAAGTTTTCAAATTCGCATCACCTGGCCTTTCCTAATGATGATTGTGAACAAGCCATAGCCCTAACAAGCTAATTAAGGTCTGAGACCCTGTTAAAAGTTGTCTGAGAGGTCAAATATTTTGGGGTACCTGAACTTTTGCATGATGCTCCTTTCCTTTTTTTAACTCTTAAACTGTACAAAACAAAAATAATACACTGACCTTGCTTAAAATGTTGAAAAACATGTTTCATCCTTAACTTCAGGCCTTTTGGAAATCAGTTCATCTCCTACTTACTCAACTATTCACCGTAAACGAAATATTGACCAGGGGTGCCCAAATTTTTGCATGACACTGTAGAGGCTCTGATATACATAAAACAAACGCACAAGTGTCTCTCCCTCCTGATCTCCACAGGAGATGAGAGAATTAAACACAATGAGACACCATCAGCTGTTGGTGGTGATGCGTTCACAGCCCTTACCAGCCTTACCAAGGCTTGGAACGTTGCTTATCAGCCTCCCATCAGTCAGCCTTTCATTTCAGAGTATCTGGCAACTGGGAGGGCTGAGACATGACAAGGGTTATACAGTTACATCCTTTTGTCTTTCACCCTATGCAGGCAACAGGGAGGCAAAATTTCAACTGCTCTGCCCAGTTTTTACGTTGGTCCTTCATGTAAAATGTATGACTCGTGTTTGTGTGCTTTTGGGATAGTGTGACCAATAAGGCCCTATCCCAGAAACGCCCTGCCCCTGCCCTACAGGAAGCAGTAAAGGGCCCTCCCGCTGTGGTCTGCACACACGGTACATATGGTGTGGCAATGTCTGAGGCCTTGTTAGGTGTGGCAAGTGTTGAAGACATACACACAGACAAAATTGTTGGTACCATTCTGTTAAAGAAAGAAAAACCCACAATGGTCACTTAAATAACTTCAAACTGACAAAAGTAATAATAAATAAAAATTTACTGAAAATTAACTGATGAAAATCAGATATTGCTTTAGAATTGTGGTTCAACAGAATAATTTTAAAAAACAAACTAATGAAACTGGCCTGGACAAAAATGATGGTACCCCTAGAGAAGGTTGAAAATAATTTGACCATAGGGACATGTTAAACTAAGGTGTGTCCTTTAATTAGCATCACAGGTGTCTTCGAACTTGTAATCAGTTAGTCTGCCTATTTAAACGGTGAAAAGTAGTCACTGTGCTGTTTGGTATCATGGTGTGTACCTCACTGAACATGGACCACAGAAAGCTAAGGAGAGAGTTGTCGCAGGAGATTAGAAAGAAAATTATAGACAAGCATGTTAAAGGTAGAGGCTATAAGACCATCTCCACCATTATTTTGATCAAAATTGATATCACGATTACGCAAATGATTATGCGGCGTACGCGATGACTTATATTGTTTACACAACGGCATGTCATTTCTGTCTCTACATGCGCGTTTAACATTCTCCTCTGCTCTCTGTATCACACACGGCGGAGTTCGGCCCTGATGCACACACGCGCACACACACACACACACACACACACACACACACAGACAGACAGACAGACAGACAGACAGACAAACACACCTCTCTCGCTCTCCCTCTGCCATTTTCCGCACTCTGTTTTTGAAATCTTCCGCGATCACCTGCCCCTCGCATTACTTGTAGTTCACCTACTTGACTGGCTCGTGGCGTGAAAAGAGGAGAGGAGGGGAGGGGGAGGTATTGCGCATGCATGGCTTCCGGGTGCATTTGATTTGCAACACAAGACAACGAGAGTAAACTGACAAGTCGTTGTTTGAGCCAAAGTGGACTGAATGGGAGACGACCGAGGAGGACACCACTGTTGAAAGCAAATCATAAAAAAGCAAGACTGGAATTTGCCAAAATGCATATTGACAAACCACAAAGCTTCTGGGAGAATGTCCTTTGGACAGATGAGACAAAACTGGAGCTTCTTGGCAAGTTGCATTAGCTCTATGTTCGCAGTTACAAAAATGAAGCATACAAAGAAAAGAACACTGTACCAACTGTGAAACATGGAGGAGGCTCAGTAATGTTCTGGGGCTGCTTTGCTGCATCTGGCACAGGGTGTCTTGAATCTGTGCAGGGTACAATGAAATCTCAAGACTATCAAGGCATTCTGGAGCGAAACGTGCTGCCCAGTGTCAGAAAGCTTGGTCTCAGTCGCAGGTCATAGGTCCTCCAACAGGATAATGACCCAAAACACACTGCTAAAAACACCCAAGAATGGCTAAGAACAAAACATTGGACTATTCTGAAGTGGCCTTCTGTGAGCCCTGATCTAAATCCTATTGAACATCTGTGGAGGGAGCTGAAACATTGCTGGAGCAGTTTGCTCATGAGGAGTGGGCCAAAATACTTGTCGGTGCAGACAAGGTGCAGAAGTCTCATTGAGAGTTACAGAAATCGCCTGATGGCAGTGATTGCCTCAAAAGGTTGCGCAACAAAATATTCAAGGGTACCATCATTTTTGTCCAGGCCAGTTTCATTACTTTGTTTTTTAAAAATCAAAAAAGGCGCCCGCACACTGTCTCACTCTTATTTTCATTTTATTTAAGCAACGTTTCAGTCGGTGTGACCTTCATCAGGCATTTCATTACTTTGTGTTTTAAAATTACTCTGTTGAACCACAATTCTAAAACAATGTCTGATTTTCATTAGTTAATTTTCAGTAAATTTTTACTTATTATTATTTTTGTCAGTTTGAAGTTATTTCAGTGACCATTGTGGGTTTTTCTTTCTTTAACAGAAGGGTACCAACAATTTTGTCCACGTGTGTATGTACTGCAGAATCTTTATTTTTCCCGCTCATATGGTTCTATCTCTTGGACATGTCAGGCTCCTTTTCAGGGTCTGTGTTCCCTAGAACAACACAGGATTGGTCAAAAGGGTTGGGTGTATGTCAGCTGTGTTGCACCGGACTCCCCAGTGAAAACGATACACCTTCATGTTCCTGTGCTCTTTGATGACCAGGATGTCTATTGCTTGTCTTTTGACCCTTGCAGGGTTAGATCATAGCTCCATAGAATTCTGTTGCTTACCACCTTGGCACGGGTCCCCTACTTCTTCACTGCTGTGGCCTAGGATATAAAGAAGTAGGCAGGTGAGGGTCAGTGTGGCTAGGTCAGTGTTTTGTCATGATTGGGTGTTCATTCACTGGGCTCCACCCACTGTACCCAAAGAGTCCAATAGAGGGCAGAACAATATTGTAATTCTAGTTCTATTGGCATAAGTGGAGCTCTCTACCATGGAGACCTGTCGCTCCTATGCCACTCGCTGAAAAGGGTGTAGGATGTCAAACAGGGTTTTGATACTCCTTTATATACTGTAGGGTCTGCACACTTTCAGGGAGGCATGTCTTGATTGGCAAGCTACATTTACACAAATTTCAGCAGGTGAATGGATGCTTGTGATTCGAGGAGAGCATCACCCACAGATTCAAGGAGAGGGCTCTGCCCGTGCTAACAGACAGACATGTGTTACAATACTGTAACCTTGGCTACTGAGACCTCAAGTCTGTACCTACTGTCTGCTGATTTTTTTCCATGAACTTTCATCAATGTCAGAGACTGAGATAAAATTGCTGAGGTGGACGTAAAGTATTAACACTCATCAAAGTTCTTCAAATTTAAAACACTATACATTTCGTATAGTTCAAACATGTTTTGATTCTGTAGTGTAAAGTAAATAAGTACATGTACTATAATACTGTACGACCAGCCAAAAACAGCTCGTTACTCCATGTTTCACTTCCACTTGCACAGAGCTCAACTACCTGAACCCAGGTTTATGTCTTGTTAGTTGCAACAATGTGTAAATGAACTACAACTAGTCATACCGTCTCTGCGAGGCAGGACATCTTAACTCAAGCTCTTGTCCTGTGTACTCCTTCGCTGGTGGAACAAGTTACTGAACTCGAGTCAGTTAGCAGAGTCTTAAAAAAAATCACCTAGACTGACCTTTTCAGAGAGTATTTAGGGGCCATGTCCACCAAAGCATTTTTGCTGAGGCTGGCATATTTTTATAATGCTCTGTAATGGGAGCATCGCGTATTTCCACTGTGCTACAAACTGTGCTGAGCGCTGTCGGTAAGGTATTTATTTTCTGAGCATCCACAATTGAAAAATGTTCAACTTTGGCTAAAAATACTGTGCATGTCACTATCACCTTAGCCGTTCAATTACAGTGGAGAAGAGAGAAATACCGAGACAATCGCCATATCTTACATGTACAAGTACTGAAGTGCAACAGTGGGGGAGATATCTGTTATATACGGTGTATACATTATGTTTCCTCTCATGAACCCACACAGACTGGCAGGTCCCTCCTCTGTCCCTGCATGTTTCAGCCTTCCCCTAATCGAAAGCAAGTACTCTACCCTGTGCCGAGATTTCATTTAACCCATTTTTAAACAGGCAAGTCCCCTTGAGATCAACAATCTCAAGTTTCAAAGGAGACCTGGCCTGACATGTTTACTTCAGCGGATATCCTGTATCATAGCAACCACATGCAAACAAAGCATCTGAGCTGAAAAAATGTAGCACCTCCAAAGCGCTCTAAAATGCTCCCAGCTGGGCATTTCCTGACGAGCACCTGCCATTTTCAGCAAAAAAACCCAAAACGCTTCAGTGGACACAGGCCCTTACACAGGGCCTTTCCACCAAGCAGTCCTGTTCAATTCAGTTCAGCTCAGCACAGCTCATTTGTTACTGTTAGAAACACATCAAAAAAGTGGCCAACACGATAAGATTCAGCCTGCAAAATTTTAAACAAATCACGCCCCTCATCTCATCTGATGCTGCTAAATCTTATCTCCACTGCATGATTTTGTCTCATATTGAGTACTGTTTTGTGATAAGGTCGTTTGCTGGAGTCACCACACTGAAACCAATTGAACAACTCTACAAAAAAGCCATCAAGGTATTCACCAAAAAAACATATTCCTCACATCACTGTCCAATTCTTGCGAGGTACAATTTATTGAGTTTTGAACATTTAAAAACTTTTAAATACAGCCGCCTCATCTATAAAACCCTCAACGGGCTGGCTCCTCCCCTGTTGGAGGTTTTTTTAACCGCTCAGTACCAGATCTGCCTCCAGAGGGGACTGCGAGGTGCAGTTCAGACGAACCTCTATAGGCCAAAATTCCCTTACTGTAAAGGGCAGTGTAGGTCGGAACGGTCTCCCAACCTCAATCAGAGACAGTCCCACTCTCACTACTTTTAAAAAACAGCTTAAAGGATGGCTATTGACTCATCAAATCTGCACCCATAAATGAATCACTGATCAGCCCTCTCATACAGTTCTCTATTGTAGCCCCTTGTTGAATCTACTGTGTAACTGCTGTTAATATTGTTGTGCACTTTATATGTTGTTGATTTAACTGTTATTTATGGTCTGTCTGTCTTTTAAATGTGAGGACTACGGATGGAAATTAGCTTCTAGCTAAATCCTGCATATTTACATGACATCATGTATTTGTACCGATTGTTCATTAATATGCACGGTCCTCTTCAAATAAACAAATAAAGTAAAGTAAAGTAAATTGTTATTTTTGCATTTCTATTGTCAAAGGTTGTGGATAGTTAGGGATGGGTACCGAACTCTGGTACTGAACCGGGGCTACATTCTTCAAGACCGCAGTATTGATAAGCTCTGACCTTAACAGTTCTGCTATCGGTACTGGAGCAGTCACTTTTTTTTTTTTTTTTTTTTTTTTACAAGATAAACGTTATCTTGCACATTTATCTCACCAACTCCGTCAATTATCCGTCATTGTATCATAATTTTCGCTATTCTCCCTGAAGACGAGAGATCTGTGTCGCTCACCCTGGCTGCCTGCTGTGTGTGAGTGGAGAGCGGGGGAGCGGGGCTGTTGTTCTAGTGACACACACACACACACACACACACACACACAGTCCGAGGATGCCAGTCCGAGTGTGCCTACCTACACATCGTTGTTTGTAATAGTCACGAGGAGGAAAATAAATTATACATTCATGGATACTTTTTGTCAAAGCTTGAATGCCAAGAAAATTTAATACTTCATAAAATCGTGATTAAGACTTTTTAATACGTTTTAATGGCCTTAATTTTCCGACATTTGATTTATCAACTTTTAATACTTTTTAAGACCCCGCAGACACCCTGTAGTAACCATTAGCTATTTTACGACCCTAGGGACTGTTCTTTACTTGTCAGGGTTCGAGGGTGGCTGGTTGATTTTTATTTCATAAGTCAATAAGTAATTTATTCCATTGAAATATCATTGATGTATTATAGAAAAGTGATTTATCTTTTTATAAATGACAAAAGGCACATCTGCCTAATTTTTGCTGTGGTATTGTGATACTACTCAGAACCGTGATACTTTCACTGGTATCGTACCGTGGGTCCCAATTTTGGTACCGTTCTAGCGTGCTTATTTCAGTGGAATAAATTACTGACTGACTTATTCATACTTCAAAAAACACCATCAATAAGTGATTAACATAGGGGGGGGGATCAAAATAAAATAAATAAATAAATAAAATACAAATCAACTAGCCACCCTCCTCCTCTTTTAAGTTAAGAACAGTCCCTTCAGTGTGGTGAGGTTTGTGGACCATTACCTGCCACAAAGAGAGAAATGTGAAGGGCTCGTTTCTCCTCTGACACGTCACATACCTGCATGCTGCCACAGCTCAGCTGTTCAGGTACTTCTGGGCAGTCATGACACCAACCAAGAGGAAATTTTGGACCTGGAGCCAGGCTTCTTGGTCCCCGGTAAACCGCGTTATCTTGCGGTGGCCATAGCGCTCTGCCGTATTCCTGTCTGTGACCCCTGTTCAACCCACATCCGGCAGGATTCGCCTTTCGTTTCTGCTGCTGGTTGAAATCCGTACTCGCACAGTGTGCTACTGAATGATTTCTTTTGCTTGCACAAAACTATTTTTAGTTGCAAATGCAAGTAAAATGCTCGCACCGTAGAGCACGGTAGTGGAAAACAAATCACAGTAGTAAAAAGAAATAAATATTAACTTTCACTGCTTAAAGATACTCAATAGCTCAGCTAATACCTGAAACGCATGGACACTCACCCTCTAGCGATTTTGAACTTATACCACAGTAGAGGTACCGTGAGGTACAATAGTACTATGGTACTCCAATATTATGGTATCATATGTACCGTAGTGTTTTAGTACTGTGGTCTACCGCTGGTACTAGTATACCATGCAACACCACTCTATAGGCAGGTATACAGGGTTACAAGGTTTTACTTACCGAACACACAATTGCTCCCTCTCCCTCCATCCTTCTCCATCTATCTCAAATTTTTGTTATTCTTTATGCACTATATGTTACTTCATGAACCTGCAACACTTGTGTCAGATGTGATATGAACTGAGTGTTGAGGGTCTTACTTCTCTTTGATCTGCTGTTGCTTGGATTGTCTTTCATTTGTACGTTCCTTTGGATGAAAGCATCTTCCAAATGTAAATGTACAATTCTGAGGTATTTGCCTCTGCCACATTTTAAAGTTAAATATCATACATTTTTTTCCCTTTTTTGCTTCATACTTACTTGCTGGACTTGAGGACTATAATTACTAGATACTACGCAAAATAAGATTTTACAATGTGGAATAGCTCAGTTTTAAAGCAGAGGAATTCAGTAGTGATGTGCAGTTCGCAAATGAGACGGCTCTAAGAGCGGATTCTTTGTCGCTAACGAGAAGAGCCGACTCCCATCGGGGAGAGCCAAATCTTCAGCCGCTCCTGCATAGGTTTGCTGAGAATCCATGCAGGCAGGGGCAGGATTTAAATTTGATGGGCACACTATGCAGCCAATCACATGCGAGGACAGTCCAGGACCATATCATTATGTGAAAGAAGGAAGGGGGGCAGACGCTTTAAAGACAGCGAGTGTAGTGGTACAGGCCAGGTACACAGAATGATAAAGAGACGGGGGAGCCAGATTTAAATGCAAGCGCGTCAATGATATTGGAGACTGCATAGGTGTGTGCAGAATTTGTAAAATGAAAATATCCATCAGAACAGGGTCAACAACAAACCTGCAAAGACATCTAAGAACTGCCCACCCATCCATGCAACTAAAGAAGAGAGGACACTGTGGATTTTTTTTTGTAACGAAAAAAATGCATAAAAATGAGGCTATTATGAAAACACTGACTGAAAATTACTGAATGAAAACACACAAACCGCTCATGATTGCCAAATTATGTTAAAATAGAAGGCTTCGAGTGAGGCTGATGTACTACGGTAAACGTGTTGCGTCATTTCCGGTGTTTCTGTGGTAGCATCTCTGTGCTGCTCTAGCGAACTCCTACCAGCTAGTTCTCTGTTTTTCCTCACTTCAGCTGCTGAACATTTACTTAACGTCTTAACCCACACTAGTTCTGTTTACCTATAGCTCTCCTCTTTTTAACGACTTTCTTGCTAAGTTGGTGTTTGCACGTTATTAACCTTGTTAGCTACATTAGCTTAACAGTTAGCGATGGCTTCTCCTTCTCCTGCTCTCTCTTGCTCTGTGTGCCACGTTAGGTCATTCCTCTGCCTCCTTTAGCAACAGTGGTAATTGTAACAACTGTAGTTTACTTGCTACGTTGGAGGCGAGGCTTAGTGAATTGGAAGCAGGGCTCCGCACCATGGAAAATCACTCGGTAGCTGCGGTAGTAACCCCGTGCAGCTGGGAGTTTGGATAACTGACTGGAAGAAGTGTAGTACCAAGCCAAAGCCCATGGTTCACCACCAGCCTGTTCATGTTTCCAACTGTTTTTCCCCACTCAGTGGCACACCCGCTGAGGACAAAACTCTAGCCTTGGCAGCTCTATTTTGAGAAAGATGAAGTTAGCAACACCAGCAGCCATAGTCAAATGTATCTCTGGGGCCAGAGCGGCTGACAGTGAGTCTAATTTAAAACTGCTGGCTAAGTCTAAACGTAGATTCAGTAAGATTGTTATTCACGTCGGCTGTAATGACACCCCGTTATGCAAATGTCGGACTCTGTAGTTTTCTCTGGACCACTTCCAAATCTGACCACTGAAGATATGTTTAGCCGCATGTCATCATTCAATCGCTGGCTGTCCAGGTGGTGTCCAACAAACGATGTGGGCTTCACAGATAAGTGGCAAACTTTCTGGGGAAAACCTGGTCTGATTAGGAGAGACGACATGCATCCCACTTATGATGGAGCTGCTCTCATATCTAGAAACCTGGCCAAGTTTATTAGTAATTCAAAATCCTGACAACCCAAAGTTGAGACCAGGAATCAGAGTCGCAGTCTTACACACTTCCCTGAGCTTCTAGTGCAGTGCAATTACCCACAAATGCTACACACCAAGTAATATTATTTTACTTATCCATGTTTTTATTTATGTATGCCTTTTTACTTATTTATTTTAATACTGTACCTGAAGTTATATTTGAGCAAAAAGGGAAAATCTTTCTTAACCTGTGCCAATATTTTTTTTGTTTGTTTGAGATGATTATTGAAATGCTGGTTGTATCATATTGTAATATCTTGTGTGCTGTAAAGGGGTTTGAAAAAAATGAAATCAGTATTGGCCCAAAAAAACTGTAATCGGTGCAAGTCTAAAATTACAAATGATCTTCCGATTGCTTCAGACAAAGGACTCGTCTCTGCTCTTATTAGAGCTTAGTGCGACATTTCACACAATTGACCATCAAATTCTGCTACAGAGACTTGAACATTTAATTGGCCTAACAGGTTCTGTACTAAGCTGGTTTAAATCTTTTTTATCTGATCGTTTTCAGTTCATTCATGCTCATGATGAATCATCTTTATGTACTAAAGTTTGTTTTGGAGTTCCACAAGGTTCTGTGCTCAGACTAATTCTGTTCACTTTATATATGCTTCCCTTAGATAACATCATTAGAAATCACTCTGTAATTTTCTATTGCTACGTGGATGATACACAATTGTATTTATCAATAAAGCCAGAAGAAACGGATCAATTAACTAAACTTTAAAAATGCCTTAAAGACATAAAAACCTGGAAGAGCTTGTTCTTAGCCCCAAACACCTCAGAAATTCTTTGATGATATAGTTTCTCTGGATGGCATTGCTCTAGCCTCTAGCAGTACCGTAAGAAACCTCGGAGTAATATTTGACCAAGATTTGCCTTTTAACTCCCATGCAAAACAGTTCTCGCAGACTGCGTTTTTTTCATCTGCGTAATATTGTGAAAATTAGGCCTATCTTGACCTGAAAAGATGCAGAAAAATTGGTCCACGCTTTTGTTACCTCTAGGCTGGATTACTGTATTTCCCTATTATCAGGTAGCTCTAATAAGTCTTTGAAAACTCTCCAGCTAATCCAGAATGCAGCGGCACATGTGCTGACAGGAACTAAGAAAGTAAAATCCAGAATTTAATTTAAAATCCTACTCCTTACTTACAAAGCTTTAAATGGTCAGGCTCCGTCCTATCTGTCAATTTGACTTCAATTGTTATGAAAAGTTTTGAGAAATACATGTTGTCTGTGCTTAAGGCAGAGGCCAATTTGGCACTTGACCCATACCAGTTTGCTTATAGGCTGGGGAGAGGTACTGATGACGCCATCAACAGCATCACCCTCTTCACAGTCAAGCACTTGGAATGCCCAAAAGCATATGCATGGATTTAATTTATTGATTTTAGCTCAGCTTTTAACACACTTCAACCCCATCTGCTCATCTCAAAACTAAGGCAGATGAGTGTCAACCCTTTTTTAATCAAGTGGTATTTTTCCTTTTTAACTAATCAAAGTCAACAGTTAAGAGTCAATAACACCCTGTCAGAATACAAATCAATCAGCACAGGTGCCCCACAGGTTTGTGTCAGCTCCCCAGTCCTTTTACACTTTACACAAATGAATGTACAAGCAGCCACCCAGGGAACCTTGTTTTTAAATTTTCTGATGATGCCGCCATCCCCAGCCTAATGCACAAAGACTCAAGCCCTTCAGCCTATTTTTCTGAAATAGAAAACTTTGTGCAATGGTGTGATGCTCACCATCTCATTTTGAATGTTAAGAAAACTAAAGAGATGGTCTTAGACCCGAGATCAGTAGGGGACCATAGTCCTGTTGTGATACATGTTTCACCCATTGAGCAGGTCAGCTCATACAAGTATCTTGGAGTTCACTTAGATTACACTTTTAGTTGGAATGTCCACGCTGAAGGTCTGTGCTCTCGTTTACAGCAAAGATTGTATTTTTTGCACAGACTTAGAGTGTATGGTGTGGACAAAAGCATCATGTTTTTATTTTACCAGGCAGTACTACAGAGCTTAGTCCGATACGGGATGTTAGCCTGGTATGTCAACCTCATTGTCAAACTGAAAACTAAGCTTGCTCGTCTGGTCCACACGGCCATGAAGGTTATGGGAAGAAGGGACTAGGGTTGGGTCGGTTCTCGGTAATACCAATCCGGTCCGGTACTCCGTCTTGGACCAGGGTTTTTGTTTTTTTTTTTTTGAGACCGACCAGACCGCATACGTCATTTTACAGCCTGTGTCTGCCTCTTCGCCAAACACACAGCGAGCAGGAGAGAGAGGGGGGTGGGGGTGAGGTGGGGACTGAGCTAGGGGGTGAAGGTGCGTAAACTGCGCATGCGCCGAGGCCTCTACTGAAGCCTGGAGTTTGATTAACAGTGACGGGCGGGATGTCCATAATAATGGCGGACAATTTAGTCTCAAAAAAATCAAAGAATGCACCAATATTGCAACACTTTGGCTTTGAGGCAGATGAAGGAGGCAACCCTACAGACTTAGATAATCTGAAATGCAAACATTGCATGAAAAAAGTTTCGGCTTCAGGTGGCAACACTTCTAACTTGAAGAAACACCTGAAAAAACAGCATGCCCTCATCGCTGCACGGCTCAGTCCGATAGGGTCTTCGTCCTCTGCTGGGACTTCATCAGCACAGCTCTCCATTGAAGGGTCCTTTGCAAAGGGCACAAAGAACAAGCGTGACGGTCGCTGAGGGAGGGAGTGCACTGAAGCAGTCGCCACATACCTTGCTGCAGATATGGTTTCCTTCCAAACTGTTGAGAAGCCAGCTTTTAAAAGACTGCTATGTACACTCGACCCTCAGTATGAGCCCCCCGGTCGAAAGTACTTCTCAAAAACTGCCATTCCAAATGTGTACAATCGAGTGAGAAATGAAGTCCAAGCTGTACTGTCTTCAAATAGCCACTTTGCGCTGACGACGGACATGTGGTCCAGTCATGGTATGACACCGTACATGTCACTTACGGTTCATTTAATTGACAAAGACTGGAAGATGGTGTCAAAGTGCCTCCAGACACACTTCATTCCCAAAGACCACAATGCAGAAAACTTGGCTGACGCACTTGAAGAGCTTCTGAGTTGTTGGCAACTGGATCCAAAAAAACTGTCAGCAGTAACAGCCGACAACGGATTGAATATCAAGAATGCGATCAGGGATCTGAAATGGCCGTGGGTCAATTGTTTTGTCCACAACCTCCACCTTGCCGTGAACAATACACTGAATAATCCACCGTTAAAGAACACCATAAATAACACTATGCAAGCCTGTCACAGCATCACTAGCCAATTTTCTCACAGCTGGAAAAGGAGGAGGGAGCTGACGAAGGTACAGAAAGAATTCAACCTGCCAGAGCACCAGCTTGTTACGGTGAGATATAATTTAATGAAACAATACACGTGTATACGCACGGGCGCACACGCGTGCATACACACACATATTATTATCAACGTTATTCATACATAATGTAGTATTGCTATTATACTATTGCTACTATTATAGCCCATTATGTATTATCATCCAACAAGATTGTCCAACTCGTTGGGGGTCCAAGCACGAAATGATCAAGCGAATGATGGAGCAGCAAGACGCAGTAAACCGTGTTCTAGAGAACGACAGAAAGGCCATCACCAAGCTCAACTGGCAACACAAGGATGTGTTAGCCTCCCTCGACAAAGCCCTCAAGCCAGTCGGTGATTTCACTGACATTCTCAGAGGGGAAAATATGTCACCATATTGTCACTCATCCCAGTGCTCAAACTGGTGCTGAGGGGGACGTAGATCTCACCAGTGATGTGAAAGCTGGCATCTTAACGCGACTGAAAGGAAAATACAACGACAACAAAGTCAGTGAGATTATGCGCGTGGCCTGTTTCATTGATCCACGGTATCGTGGGACTCATTTCTCCGGTGCAGAGTTGGAGGACACTGTGTGTAAAATGGAGGAGGAGGTCGTCACCCTGGCCGAAGAAATGGAGCGACCGGAGGATGAGGAGAGCAACGCAGCAGCTGCACCATCGCCACCTAAAAAGAGAAGAAGTTTGGGGAGTCTTCTCAGCGACACAGCAGTGGCCGCTGCTGCCATTCCAAAAACCACAGATCAGAGGGTTTCAGATGAGATGCTCATCTACAAGCAAGAGGCAGTGGCTCACGGAGAAGAAAATCCGTTGGGATGGTGGAGAAAGAGCCAGTTTCGCTTTCCACTGTTGGCAAACGTAGCACACAAGTACCTTTGCATTTGTGCAACTAGCACTGCATCTGAGAGGTTGTTTAGCAAAGCAGGGAATGTTGTTACAGCTCAAAGGTGTCAATTTAAAGCCAGCAAAGGTAGACATGCTGGTGTTTCTGGCTAAGAATCTTGAGTTTGATGACTGAGTCTGACAACGACGGGTAAGCTTTGCCAGTCAGAGAGACAGGCTTTAAACCTCTGCGGTCCGCGATCACGCCAGCATGATCAAATCATGTGACTAGTTTATGACGTCACTGCATGAAAACGAAACCCCGTAGAGCTACCGTCAACTTCTCTGGAAAGTGCGGACTTGAAACTCCATGACAGTATGTTGATACACCAAGTAAAAACGGAAATATGATAGTTTAAAGTTGAAATAAAAATAATGTTTACGCATGCACAAAGTGTGCATGGTGTGTTGGAGCAGGCGGTGCATTTATTTGAATATTTTCGTTTTTTGTTATATTACGAAATGGATTAAAATGTCTGAATCTGCCGACTCTGCTCTATAGGCTGCACATTCTTGGGAGGTGGGGGCGGGGCCAACTGAGCAGTGTGGCGGAAGTGAAGTGTGGGAGAGTGAGGTGGATGAGAGAGGCAGGCGATAGAGTAGTGAGCGATAGTTTGAGAGAGTTTTTTGGAAGATTTCGAGTTGTTTTAGGATTTAGAGTTTATTCGTGAGGAGTAGTGGACTTGTTTTTCTAACGAGTTAGCAGGAGGGCGAAATCTGCGTTTCACCGTCGGAGTCGGAGAGTGACTGTGACGATGAAGTTGAGGATCCGTCCTTTGTGACGGACGACAAGAGGTGAGTCAAACTTCTTAGGAACATTTATTGCTTTTGTTTTTCTTATTACTCTCTTTGTAAACGTGTGCTGTGTGATTTTGTGACACACACACACACACACACACACACACACACACACACACCTCGCGGTAAAATATATTTTACCGCGGGAAAATATGAATATTTTCCCGCGAGTGGTAGTAGCAAAACATGTAGCAGATATTGAGTTGTCTGTCTTTTTGTGGTAGTGAACTGGGTTGGCACTGAACTGTTTGTGTTTGTGGGAAAAACGAAAGAGACTATTTAGCAAGTGGATTGAGTCTAAAGTTTAGGTTGATGAAATAAATGTCATGGGACTAGTCAGTAGTTTGGTTTAGTAGTTTTTAGTAGTAGTCTGACATAAACCTACAAGGTTTTCTACAGGGCCTCCCCAAGAATTGTTATTTTATTGTTTTTGTGTATTTTGAAGAGAGGCATGGCCAAAATGAAAAAAATACCTATGTCTTCACTTGGTTTTTGTTGTAAATAGTTATGTTATTGTTGTTTATAGTTTGATTTTATCTCAATTTGACATTTTTTTAAATTGTGCAAATTGAACTGAACTCAACTTTTTACATTGTGTTATTGTCAGAGATGATGAGCAGCCTGGGACATCTACAGCCCCAGCAAGAGGCAGAGGCAGGGGGCATCAGCGTGGGAGGAAGAATAGATGCCGGTCTCCATGTGACCGGTCATCCCAGCCACACCACAGCCCTGAGGCCTGGAGAACAGAGAGTGACCCTGATACTGCTCCAGGAGTCAGTAGGTTCATGCCCCACAGACCACCAGGAGCCCAGGTTGACATGCACTCGGTATACACACCGAAAGATCTGTTTCAGCTGTTCTTCTCCACTGCCACTGTGAAGACACTCTGCAAGAACACCAACAAATATGCAGCAATACAGCAGGAAATGGGGAAGAAGTACAACTGGGCTGACGTCGAGGTTGAGGAGCTCTATAAATTCTTTGGTCTTCTCATGTACATGGCATTGGTGTCACTGCTATGTCTCCAGGACTACTGGAGACAAAACCACATCCTGTCTGTGCCGTTTCCAGCCATGGTCAAGACAAGAGACCGGTTCAGGTCCCTGATGTGGAACATCCACCCCAGCAATCCAGAGGAGGACGTCATGAATGACATGAAGAAGGGAACACCTGACCATGATAAGCTCTTCAGGGCAAAACCCCTCATGGATGAGATCCGCACTGCGTGCCAGGCTCATTACCACCCACGGAAGGAATTGGCCGTCGACGAGCAAATGGTGGCAACCAAGGCAAAAACTGGCATGACCCAGTACATGAAGGACAAGCCAACAAAATGGGGGATCAAGCTCTTTGTGTTGGCTGAGTCAAGCAGTGGCTACACTGTCAACTTCAGTGTGTACGGTGGGAAGTCTAGCTCTGCCAGTGTGCATGGACTGTCATAGACACTGTGATGGACCTCATTCAGCCATCATATCTTGGGACAGGATACCATATTTATATGGACAACTTCTACACCAGTCCCAAGCTGTTCCTTGACTTGTCCAGCATGAAATATGGTGCTTGCGGTATCTACAGGAACAACAGTAAAGGGTGTCCCCGTGGAAGAGCAAATGCCTTCACCCGAAAATCTGAGAGAGGTGCTGTGAGGTGGATCAGGGAGGGCCCCCTGCTGTTTGTGAAGTGGATGGACAGGCGAGAGTTGTCTGTGTGCTCCACAATCCATCCAGCATTTTCTGGTGAGGTGGTCCAGAGGAGGGCAAAAGATGGAGATGGACGCTGGGCAGTGAAGGAGATTCCCTGCCCCACCCCTGTAATGGCCTACAACAAGTGCATGGGTGGGGTTGATCTTTCCGACCAGCTGATCCAATATTATTCCACCCACCGCAAAACTGCTCGCTGGTACCAGACGCTCTTTTTGCATTTTGTGGACATTGCAGCAACAAATGCATACATCATGCATTGTGAGATGAGCAGGAAACAACAGGTGCAGTCCATGACTCACAAGAACTTTCTCACCCAGCTGGTGTCCGAGCTGTGTGGAGTGGACAAGACGGGGACTCCGAACAACAGGAGCAATCAGCATGTTCCTGTTGCCATCGCCACTGTCACTGATGCCAGCCAGAAAGCCACTCAAGGCCGCAGGGCATGCCAACGCTGCCAGCAGGTGGACAAAAAGAGGAACCTGACGCCATGGCGATGCAAGTCCTGTGATGTGCCCCTCTGTGTTATTGTTGACAGGAACTGTTTTGAGGAGTGGCACATGTAAAAAAAACAACAACAAAAAAAAGCTTTGTTGTAAGTAGTTATTGTTATTGTTGTTATTGTTATTGTTGTATATAGTTCGATTTTATCTCAATTTGACATTTATATGTTACTTTTGAGTTGAGTTGAGTACTTTTGCACTATTTAGGAACCCTGCACAGCCTGTGAATGTTATATAGTTCTCTGTCTAATCGTGTATATAAACTGTTTTGAAGAGAGGCATGGCCAAAATGAAAAAAACGCCTATGTCTTCACCTGGTTTTTGTTATAAATAGTTATGTTATTGTTGTTTATAGTTTGATTTTATCTCAATTTGACATTTATATGTCACTTTTGCACTATTTAGGACCCCCTCACAGTCTGTGAATGGAAGGTTATATCGTTCTCTGTCTAATCATGTACATAAACTTTTTTGAAGAGAGGCATGGCCAAAATGAAAAAAAAAAAAAAAAAACGCCTATGTCTTCACCTGGTTTTTGTTGGAAATAGTTGTATATAGCTTAATTTTATCTCAGTTATACTTTTGTATGTACATATCTACAACTTATGTTTACATTTTCTGCCTTTGAATTTTTTCATTGAGCATGTTTGAATTTTGTATAGTAAAGAATTGATTTATTTTTCAAATCCGATTTTGTGTTTTTGAGTGTTTTTGGGGCTAGTATGTTAATATAGTATGTCAGACTGGAAAAATAATTTTCTGGTCATATAGCTAAGGTTGTGCTGGAAAAAAAAGATACCAAACATTGGCATGACAAACATTTTTTTATGTGGTATATAAAGGCAAAAATCAAAAGTATACAAAACGGCCAAAATAGCCCAAGACCCTCAAGGGTTAAAGGGCATTTAATCTGCAGTGTTTTATTTATTATTTGATGTTCAGTGCAATTCTTTTACCGATACAATTGTCCTACATGATGTTTACAGGTTGTTTTCATGTGGACTTGCACTCACTGTGTAGTCTAGGCCAGCCAATTTATGCCCTGGTTAAACAGATATTTTCTGAGGCTGCAGATTTGTATTTTATTATTATTACTTGTATACAGTTTACAATTATATGTTCATTTGCACATAGGCTGGGCCTGCCGATTTATGCCATATTTTAAATGGTTTTTGTTGAGGCAATTTTCTATTTTGTACATATGCATGTCATAGAGACAGTCCGTTTTTATGTGTTCATTTGCATTCATTTAGTAGGCTAGGCCTGCAAATTTATGCCATTTGCCATACAGTATTTACATGTTGTACATGTTAGAATACAAAGAGCACTGAGCAAGGAGGCACCGTTTCATAAACAAAAGGATAACAATTTTTTTTATTTTCCTAGAGATGTTCATGTTTGCACTGACTGAGTTAGCTAAACCTGCAAATTTATTTGTAAGGAAGGAATAAAAGAAACGAGGTGTTACTGTCACTCTGTTGACTCTGGTCATTTTTTATTTTAAATGAGTCAATTGCGCCCCAAGTGGCGAAAATCCGGTATTACCGACTTGATCCGGTTTTTCACAAAAACCAGACCGTTTTTTTTTCTCATACCGACCCAACCCTAGAAGGGACTAGGGATGGGACGAAATATCGTTTGACGAAATATCGCGATACAAAATGTGACAATATGCATCGAGTTTCAAAAAAATGGATCGCGAAATGAAGACTAGATGGCACTGCCACATGATTTGTGAAGTAAATCATTTAGTGTGTGTGTGGCAGGCATACAGTCTATGGTGGCAGGCTGGCAGCACCATCTGGTGGTCAAGCAGCGCGAAAATCAAATGAAAAAAAAAAATTACATCCGGGGAACTGTGCAGTCACAGTCAGGTCACAGTGCATGCTGAGACAACGACACTGTTCAAACGGCAAGCTAACATTAGCACCAACTTCCTTGGTTAGCCCTCAAACCGCCGAACAATGGGAGTCGAATGAGGTCGAAATTGAGGATGCTCCTCCGACGGGATACAGGTCATTTGTGTGGCAGTATTTTGCCTTTCCGATTAAAAGAGACAAAGATGGCAATAGAGTAACTGACAAGACTAACACTGTGTGTAAGCTATGCAAAGTCATCGTTCCGTACACCACCTCCAACACAACGAACATGAACCACTACCTTTAACGTCACCATAAAAATGTGAAGACGGCCCCAGAGAAAACGTTACCGAAGGGACAGCTGACCATGAAACAAGCACTGACACCGGCTCTACCCCCGTCAAGTCCGCATGCAAAACAGATAACCAGGCTCACTGGCAAGTTTATAGCTGACTATATGGCTCCATTTAACATCGTAGAGAACAGGAAATTCATCCAGATTTTCAAGGTGCTGGAGCCCAAGTTTAAGATGCCATGCCGAGGACATTTTTCAGAGAAGGTAATCCCGGAAATTTACAGTGAAACCAAACAAAGCGTGAAAGACTGTCTCAAAAATTCAGACTGCATCGCCCTGACCACTGATGGCTGGACCTCGCATGCCACACAAAGTTACATCACCATAACAGCACAAGTCATCGACGAGAAATGAGAGAGTAAAAGCTTTGTGTTGCAAACTCGTGAGCTAAGTGAAAGTCATATTGGAGTTAACATAGCTGACGTGTTGAGAAAGGCAGTGGGAGAGTGGGAGCTAACGAGGCCACATACCACCATCGCTTGTGTCACGGACAACGCAAGCAATATCAATCAATCAATCAATCAATCAATTTTATTTATAAAGCCCGATATCACAAATCACAATTTGCCTCACAGGGCTTTACAGCATACGACATCCCTCTGTCCTTAAGACCCTCACAGCGGATAAGGAAAAACTCCCCAAAAAAAAAACCCTTTAATGGGGGAAAAAAACGGTAGAAACCTCAGGAAGAGCAACTGAGGAGGGATCCCTCTTCCAGGACGGACAGACGTGCAATAGATGTCGTACAGAACAGATCAGCATAATAAATTAACAGTAATCCATATGACACAATGAGACAGAGAAAGAAAGAGAGAGAGAGAGAGAGAGAGAGAGAGCGAGAGAGAGAGAGAGAGAGAGAGAGAGAGAGAGAAAGAGATGCAGGTAATGACAGTAGCTTACAACAACATTATTGAAAGTAATAATGTTATAGTTATAGTTCTGGCTACTGCGGTACAATATGTTGAAAGTATGTATTAATACCTGGCAGTATACATGTGTGACAATAGTCATATGTGTATAATAACAGTAGAAGTATGACTAATGACTAATGATGGCAGCAGCAGCAGGAGGCATCTGGCAGGACCACGGCAGCAGCACAACCACACACGTCACGCTGCCCAGGCACCACTGCGGTATGAGTTAATCTGAGAGACAGTGGAGCACAAAGGCTCCGGAGAAGAAGCCGAGTTAGTGACATCCAGAATGGCCGGGTTAGCTAGATGCAGTAATAGGATACGAGGGAGAGAGAGAGAGAAGGAGAGAAGGTGCCTGGTGTATTATAGGGGGGTCCTCCAGCAGACTAGGCCTAAGTCAGCCTAACTAGGGGCTGGTACAGGGCAAGCCTGAGCCAGCCCTAACTATAGGCTTTATCAAAGAGGAAAGTCTTAAGTCTAGTCTTAAATGTGGAGATGGTGTCTGCCTCCCGGACCGCAACAGGAAGATGATTCCACAGGAGAGGAGCCTGATAGCTGAACGCTCTGGCTCCTGATCTGCTTTTGGAGACTTTAGGGACCACGAGTAACCCTGCGTTCTCAGAGCGCAGAGTTCTGGTGGGATAATATGGCACTATGAGCTCTCTAAGATATGACGGAGCTTGACCATTTAGAGCTTTATAAGTTAACAGTAGGATTTTAAATTCAATTCTGGATTTTACAGGGAGCCAGTGCAGAGAAGCTAAAACAGGAGAGATATGATCGCGTTTCTTAGTTTCTGTTAGTACACGTGCTGCTGCATTCTGAATTAGCTGGAGAGTTTTTAAGGACTTACTAGAGCTACCTGATAATAGAGAGTTACAGTAATCCAGCCTTGAGGTAACAAAAGCATGGACCAATTTTTCTGCATCTTTTCGGGTCAGGATAGGCCTAATTTTCGCAATATTACGCAGATGAAAAAATGCAGTCCGTGAGGTTTGTTTTAAATGAGAATTAAAAGACAAATCTTGATCAAATATTACTCCGAGGTTTCTTATGGTAGTGGCAGAGGCCAGAGCAAGGCCATCTAGAGAAACTATGTCATCAGATAAAGAGTCTCTGAGTTGTTTGGGGCCAAGAACAATAACTTCAGTTTTGTCTGAATTTAACATCAGGAAATTGGTGCTCATCCAAGCTTTTATGTCTTTAAGGCAGTTATGGAGTTTAGTTAATTGATTACTTTCTTCTGGCTTCATCGATAAATACAACTGAGTATCATCCGCATAACAATGGAAATTTATAGAGTGATTTCTAATGATGTTACCTAAAGGAAGCATATATAGAGTAAATAGGATTGGTCCGAGCACAGAACCTTGCGGAACTCCAAAACAAACTTTAGTACGTAAGGATGATTCATTACGAAGGTCAACAAATTGAAAACGATCAGATAGATAAGATTTAAACCAGCTTAGTGCAGAACCTTTTAGGCCAATTAAATGATCCAGTCTCTGCAGTAGAATTTGATGGTCAATTGTGTCAAACGCCGCACTAAGATCTAATAAAACAAGTACAGAGTCCTTTGTCTGAAGCAATCAGAAGGTCATTTGTAATTTTAACTAGAGCTGTCTCAGTGCTATGATGCACTCTAAATCCTGACTGAAATTCCTCAAATAAATTATTATCCTGGAGAAAATCACACAGCTGGTCTGCGACTACTTTCTCAAGGATCTTTGACATAAAGGGAAGATTAGATATTGGTCTATAATTGGCTAACACCTCTGGATCCAGGGTGGGCTTTTTTAGTAGAGGTTTAATTACAGCTACCTTAAAAGACTGTGGTACATAGCCTGTTAATAAGGATATATTGATCATATCTAATATATGAGTGTTAACTAAAGGAAAGACCTCCTTAAGTAGCCTAGTTGGAATGGAGTCTAAGAGACACGTTGATGATTTAGATGAAGAAATCACAGCGGTCAATTCTTGAAGAGAAATTGGGGAGAAGCAATCTAAATATATATTAGGTCTTACAGCTGTGTTTGAGGGCAGATAGGTACTATCTGAGGGCAGGGTACTATCTGAGGGCAGTCTCACTGCAATATGGATATTGCAGTGAGAGAGAGCGGCCTCCGCCCTCACAACAAGTGCTTGGCGCACGTTGTGAATCTGGCGAGTAAGCGTGGCTTGGCTGTAGCCCGCGTCGCGCGCCTACTTGGCCGTGTGCGAAGAGTAACTACATCCTTTCACAAGAGTACCACAGCAATCGCAGTCCTGGCCAGCAAGCAAACCCAGTTGGAGCTGCCTCGGTATAAGCTGATCACCGATGTCCAGACCAGGTGGAACAGCACGTACGAAATGCTTGTGCGCTACCTCGAGCAACAAGCTGCTGTCACAGCAGCCCTGAGCAGCCCAGAAATCCGAAGGAATGCGAGAGAAATTGACACCCTGTGTTCCACTGATGTATCACACGCAGAAGATATAGTGAAACTGCTCAAGCCACTGAAGATGGCCACAACTGTTATCTGTGATGAAAAAGAGCCCACTGTTTCACTTACATTGCCACTGATGTACATGATCAAGCAAAGCATGTCACCAGACGAAAATGACTCCCAGACCATCGCCAACATGAAAAGTGCAATCCTACTTGGCATCTCGGACAGGTACTCCGGGGACTGTAATGATATGCTGCAGGAGTGCACAGCGCTTGACCTGCGATTCCCAAGCCTGTCCCATCTGAATGATGAACAACACGAGCCTGTCTATGCCCGGATAAGTCAGAAAGCTGCAGGACTTCATTTGCAACGCAACTAGGTAGACTAACTTTCATTGAGAAAAAAATGGAGGTGTGCTGTGCGTGTGTGTAACTGTGTATGTGTAGGTTACAGCCTGGAAACTTATTTCTCATATCGATTGTTTTTTTGTTTTTTTTTAATTAGTCGATCCGAGTGAATCAGAGAGAGAGAGAGAGAGAGAGAGAGAGAGAGTGAGAGTGTGTGTGTGTGTGTGTGTGTGTGTCTGTGTCTGTGTGTGAAAGAGAGATGGAGAGAGTCTGTGTGTGTGTGTGTGTGTGTGTGTGTGTGTGTGTGTGTGTGCCTGTCTGTGTCTGTCTGTCTGTCTGTGTGTGTGTGAGAGAGGGAAAGACTCTGTGTGTGTCTGTCTGACTGTCTGTGTGTGAGAGAGGGAAAGTGTGTGTGTGTGTGTGTGCGTGTGTGTGTCTGTGTGTCTGTGTGTGAGGGAGAGGGAGTGAGAGAGTCTGTGTGTGTGTCTGTGAGAGAGAGAGGGAGTGAGAGAGAGAGAGGCAGTGAGTCTCTATGTGTGTGTGTGTGTGTCTGTGTGAGGTGTCAGAGAGAGGGGGATAAAAAAGGGATTGAAAGACAGAAATGTTTGAGCTAGTTTTTCTATTTTATTTTTTAGACCAGTGACACTGATGAAAGAGAGACAACTAGGGCCAGTGCTTCAACACCAGGGGCAGCAGCAGAGCAGGCCGTGGTCATGATTGAGACAGCACAGGGAGCAGAGAAGAGCCAGGAAGAGCCAGTAGAAGGAGAAAGGCAGATGCAGGACGTGACACAGCCTCCCCCGCCAAAGAAGACAGCGCTAGAGGATCTCCTTGGGGAGTCCTACACTACTCTTGAGACAGTGCAGTCCAGCAGAGGGATTGAAATGGAGATACTCTCCTACAGAAGTGGGATTCCTATCCCACTCAACAGTAGTCCAGTGGTGGAAAATGAATGCATATGCTTACCCCATACTTGCCCCCTTTGCCAAAGCCTACCTTTGCATTCCTGCTACTTCAGTCCCGAGTGAGCGTGTCTTTTCCACCGCAGGAGACATTGTGTCTGCTCAAAGATCACTGATTACACCAGAACATGTTGATATGTTAGTTTTTCTGAAGAAGAACCAGTCGTAGGCCAGGGCCATGACCTAAGAGAGGCTGAGATAAGTTAACCTAGGGATAGAGCACTAAGGGAGTGTTCTTATTTGTGTTTGAACTGTTAGGCCTTGTGTTTCCCTGTTTGTGTGCAACTGAAACAAAAATAAATAAGTTGTAATTACGCAATAATATTTTTTCATCTTTTTTGATATCGTATCGCGACGTATCGTATTGTGACCCTGGCATATCGAGGTGCATCGTATCGTGAGTTTAAGTGTATCGTCCCATCCCTAGAAGGGACTATCAGACCTTGCAATTTGTTTATGAGCAAACTGTTTGTAGGCAAGCCCAGAGGATAGTGACTGATCCATCCAATATTCTTCATTTAGAATATGACCTCCTACCCTCAGGCGGACGATATAGAGTCCCTAACTGCAAACTCAACCGTTTTAAGAATTCATTTGTTCCAACCTCTATCAAACTTTTAAAGAATTCTGCTTGAGGCCGAAGATTGTGCAATAATTTTTATAGTGCTTTTATTATGGTGATCTTTTAGCATGTGTTATGTATGCATGGCGTATGTATGTGTTATGTGTAATGTTATGGGATATGTGCAATACTGTCATGTAATTGTTGTTGGGATGGTATGGCTGTGTATTGTTTGTTGTCATTGTGGCCCTCAAGGCATTTATGGCACAGTTGCTGAATCCAAGACAAATTTCCCTTAGTGGGACAATAACGTATATCGTATCGTATATCTTAGAGAGCTCATAGTGCCATATTATCCCACTAGAACACTGCTCTGAGAATGCAGGGTTACTCGTGGTCCCTAAAGTCTCCAAAAGTAGATCAGGAGCCAGAGCCTTCAGCTATCAGGCTACTCTTCTGTGGAATCATCTTCCTGTTTCAGTCCGGGAGGCAGACACCGTCTCCACATTTAAAGGGATAGTTCGACATTTTGGCAAATTTGTCTAGACTAGACTTAAGGCTTTCCTTTTTGATAAAGCTTATAGTTGGAGCTGGCTCAGGCTTGCCTTGGACCAGCTCCTAGTTAGGCTGACATAGGCCTAGTCTGCCAGGGGACGTCCTAGAATTTATTCATCCATCCATCCATCCATTTTCATCCGCTTATCTGGGGCCGGGTTGTGGGGGCAGCAGGCCAAGCAAAACACACTATATATCCCTCTCCCCGGCAACACTTTCCAGCTCCTTCTGGGAGATCCCAAGGCGTTCCCAGGCCAGACGAGATATATAATCCCTCCAGCGTGTTCTGGGTCTGCCCTGGGGCCTCCTACCAGTGGGACATGCCCGGAACACCTCCAGCAGGAGGTGCCCAGGAGGAATCCTGATCAGATGCCCAAGCCACCTCAACTGACCCCTTTCAACGCGAAGGAGCAGCAGCTCTACTCCAAGCTCCCTCCGGATGTCTGAGCTCCTCACCCTATCTCTAAGGCTGAGCCCAGCCACCCCACGGAAGAAACTCATTTCCTCCGCTTGTATCCGCGATCTCATTCTTTCAGTCACTACCCCGACTTCATGACCATAGGTGAGGGCTGGGACATAGATGGACCAGTGAATTGAAAGCTTTGCTTTCTAGCTCAGCTCCCTCTTCACCACGACAGACCGGTGCAGTGCCCGCATCACTGCAGAAGCCGCACCGACCCGCTGATCCATCTCACACTCCATTCTACCCTCACTCGTGAACAAGTCCCCAAGATACTTGAACTCCCTCGCTTGAGGCAGTAACTCTCCCCAAACCTGGAGAGGGCAAACCACCGGTTTCCGACAGAGGACCATGGCCTCAGACTTGGAGGTGCTGACTCTCATCCCAACTGCTTCACACTCGGCTGCAAAACGCTCCAGTGCATGCTGGAGATCACGGCATGATGGAGCCAACAGAACCACATCATCTGCGAAAAGCAGGGATGCAATTCTGAGGTCCCCAAACTGTCCATGAAGATCAAAAACAGGATTGGTGACAAGGGACAACCTTGGCGGAGGCCAACACCCACGAGAACGTGGTCAACTTCACACCAAGTATGCGGACACAGCTCTCACTTTGGTCATACAGGGACCGAATGGCTCGTAGCAGCGAGCCTGGAACCCCATACTCCCGTAGTACCTCCCACAAGACCCCCCCAAGGGATGCAATCGTAAGCCTTCTCCAGGTCCACAAAACACATGTAGACTGGATAGGCAAACTCCCACGCCCCCTCCAGCAGCCTTGCAAGGGTAAAGAGCTGGTCCACTGTTCCACGACCAGGATGGAAACTGCATTGATCCTCCTGAATCTGAGGTTCGACAATCGGTCTGAGCCTCCTTTCCAGCACCCTGGAGTAAACTTTACCCAGGAGGCTGAGCAGTGTGATACCCTGATAGATGGAACACACCCTCCGGCCCCCTTTTTTGAAGATGGCGAACACCACCCCGGTCTGCCACTTTGCAGGCACTGTACCCGACCTCCACGCGACACTGAACAGGAGTGTTAACCAAGACAGCCCGACAGTGCCCAGAGCCTTCAGCATCTCAGGGCGGATCTCATCCACACCCGGCACCTTGCCACTGGGGAGCTTTTTAACTACCTCAGCGACCTCTGCCAGGGATATGAGCAAGAGTTCCCCCGAGTCCTCAGGCTCTGGCTCGTTCTCAGTGGACGTGATGGCCAGGTTCAGGAGGTCCTCAAAGTGCTCCTTCCACTGTCTGACGATGTCCCCAGTTCGGGTCAGCAGTTCTCCCTCTCTGCTGAGCACAGCCTGAGACAAGCCCTGCTTTCCCTTCCCGAGTCGGTTAACAGTCGACCAGAACTTCCTTGAGGCCAACCGAAAGTCCTTCTCTATAGCCTCCCCTAACTCCTCCCATACCCGGGTTTTTGCTTCAGCAACCGCCACAGCTGCAGCCCTTCTGGCCAACCGGTACCTGTCTGCTGCTTCAGGAGACCCCTGGGCCAGCCAGACCCAAAAGGCCTCCTTCTTCACCCTGACGGCCTCCCTCACTGCTGGTGTCCACCAGCGGGTTCTTCGGTTGCCGCCCCGACAGGCACCGACAACCTTCTGACCACAGCTCCTAGCAGCCGCCTCCACAATGGAGGCTTTGAACATGGCCCACTCAGACTCCATGTCCCCAACCTCCCCCGGGATGAGCAAGAAATTCTCCCGCAGGTGGGAGTTGAAAAGCCAACGGACAGGGTCCTCTGCCAGACGTTCCCAGTTCACCCTCACTACACGTTTGGGTTTACCAAGTCTGTCCGGCAGCCTCCCCTGCCATCTGATCCAACTCACCACCAGGTGGTGATCAGTTGACAGCTCTGCTCCTGTCTTCACCCGAGCGTCCAACCAAAACACACGGCCGCAGATCTGCTGATACAGCCACAAAGTCGATCATTGATCTTAGGCCTAGGGTGTTCTGGTACCAGGTACACTTATGAACCTCCCTGTGTTTGAACATGGTGTTCGTTATGGCCAATCTATGGCTCGCACAGAAGTCCAATAACAAAGCGCCACTCGGGTTCAGATCAGGCAGGCCATTCCTCCCAATCACCCCCTCCAAATTTCTCCGTCATTGCCCACATGACCGTTGAAGTCCCCCAGGAGAACTATGGAGTCCCCAGCCGGCATCCTTTGCAGGACACCACCAAGAGACTCCAAGAAGGCCGGGTACTCCGCACTGTCGTTCGGTGTATAAGCACAAACAACAGTCAGAGACCTTCTCTGTGCGACCTGCAGTCGCATTGAGACAACCTTCTTGTTCTCCGGGGAGAACCCCAACACAGCGACGCTCAGCCGGGGGCTTGTGAGTATCTCCACACCCGTCTGGAGCCTCTCACCCTGAGCAACTCCGGAAAAGGCGAGAGTCCAGCCCCTGGACCAGAACCAGTGCTGTGAGTGGAGGTGAGCCCAACTATACCTAGTCGGCACCGATCCACCTCCCGCACCAGCTCCGGCTCCTTCCCCACCAGAGAGGTGACATTCCACGTACCAAAAGCCAGCCCGCGACGCCAGGGATCGGCACGCCAGGGGCCCCACCCCTGCCTGCCGCCCGGCACACAATGCACCCGACCCCAATTTCTATCCCTGCAGGTGGTGGGCCCACAGGGCGACGGCTCCATGTCACTACTCCGGGCTGAACCCGACCAGGCCCCATGGTCTAAGGCCCAGCCACCAGACGCTCGTTGGCGAGCTCTCCCTCCGGGTCTGGCTCCAGGAGGAGGCCCCGGTTAACCCATAACAGGCGAGGTGCTCTTCTCCCGAGTGGTCCGCTTCATTGAAGGTCTCTGAATAACCTCCTATAATACACCGATCACCTTTTCTCCTTCTCTCTCTCTCTCTCTCCTTTGCTAACACTCATGTCCTGCATCTTACTGCATCTCGCTAAAAGGGGATTTATGGTTGTGCACTGACCCTATGCACGTAGCCTACGCACGTCGCCTATGTCGTTGTGAGCATTTTTACTCCTGCCGTGGTGTGTCTGTGTCACTCTGCAGTTACACCTCCAAAACACTAGTCAGCGGCGAAGGTTTCTGTGAAGTGCTGTTAAGTTTAGATGATTCAAAACACACATTAAACATGGCTTAATAGAGACAATTTGAAAAACAAATACACAAATTGGCTTCACTACAACTTGCAGCATTCACAGACAAATACTTGTGTTAATCCAGACACATTTTCCTCACAAACATGCTGACGTTATTAGCACAATGCTATGGCATTTTACATTGTATTGATAGCCTAGCGGCCGGCGAGCTTTCACTCTTCTCATGTGAAACCTGGATAAATCCCGAAGCATAAATCCCTGAGGGATAATTCACACACAAGACTTAAAATGCTATTTTAGTGGAGGCTTTACTCTCTTCACAATTTATAGGTTCTTATTTGTGAGCCTACATCATAACCTATGCGTCGATTCAACGCAGAACTAATTACATGTTACTCGGCTCTACTGCATGTCACTTACTCTTCTCCGGAGCCTTTGTGCTCCACTGTCTCGCAGGTTAACGTATATTGAAGTGGTGCCTCAATAGTGTGACGTGTGTGGTTGTGCTGCTGCCGTGGTCCTGCCTGATGCTATCATTGGTCACATACATATACTATGATATATTAATATACCAAAAACATGTTGTACCACAATAGCCATAGTTATTACTACAATAATATTACTTAAATTAATGTTGTTGTAAGCTACTGTCACTACTGTCTTTCGTGCATCGCTCTCTGTCTGTCTTCATGTATCATTTTGCATACGGATTACTGTTAATTTATTATGTTGATCTGTTCTGTACGACATCTACTGCACGTCTGTCCATCCTGGAAGAGGGATCCCTCCTCAGTTACTCTGAGGTTTCTAGTTAAAGCGTTTTGTTGGGGGGAGTTTTTCCTTATCCGCTGTGAGGGTCCAAAGGACAGAGGGATGTCATACACTGTAAAGCCCTCTGAGGCAAATTCTCATTTGTGTTACTGGGCTTAGGTAGTTAAGTTATGATAGATAGATAGATAGATAGATAGATAGATAGATAGATAGATAGATAGAGAAGTTTTGGCTGTTGAGTGAGTCCAGTCATGGATTCACTGTCTTACCTCAACATCATCATAGTGAGGTGGAAGGCCCTGGGACTCCTGTGGTGTGATGTAGACATTAGAGCCCACCAAGGCTCCGAAGAAACACTCCAGCTTTTCCTGGATCTTCCACAACTCATCCTGCAAACACACAGGAACAACTCCATGAGGGCTGTTTCTGACAAATCAGACAATTGGATCTGAGATTTCAGATCCATATTTGTATATCTGGTGCACTAATATGACTACTGACACAGTGTATCAAAACATTTTGAAGAACACCAAGGGTCACATAAAAGTCATTTTGATTAAAAACCCACATCAAGTGAGTTGCTGTTTCCAGTGTTGGGCACTCTCAAAATGTAATAAATTACATATTACTCGTTACCTTCATTTGAAGGTAATAAGCTACTTTAAAATATTACTCTGTGTAGAGCAAAAAGTTACTTAATACACCACTTTTGCATTACTTTGATCAAAATGATCTCATATACATACATACACTTTATGTGTGAAAATGGGAGAGAGAGGGGATGGCAAGCACCACAGGACTGTGGGCTGAAATTAAACCTGCTGCTGCTGTAACAAGGACACTGCCTTCATACATGAAACACCCAGTCTACCAAGTGGGTATAGCTGCAGTAAGGTAGGCTACAGTTTCAGGACCGCAATTCCAGGGCCGCAATTCTAGGACCCTAGTTTTTCACCACATCGCCACTTACCGAATTGGACAACCAAGGACCGCATTTCAAGATTTCAGACAGACAACAAACAAGTGTGATTCCTGAAGGTGAAAACAGTTTCATTTGTTTAATGTTAAAAATAAGTCCGTAGTCTCAAACTGGATCAGAAAGTTAACAGCGGCTTGCCGAAGTATGCAATAAATTTACTTAACATTAGCTAATAATGACAAGCTTATGATAGTTTGCTGCAACTGCATTAGCCTGTTTGTTTAGCTACATGGACACCCCATGGACGTTTCGGTTAAGGCCCCCCTTATTTAGCCTATAGGCCTATTCTGTTAATTTCACCATCAACACGGGGTTAATTATACAGGTGGTTATGGTCACACAGTGACAGTTAATTGCCATGATATATGTTGAAAGTGGCGTTATACAACATCTGCTTTTGCCAAGTAATATTAACAAGTCAAATTTCACTATTGTCCTCGTCTTTCTTTAGGGTGTAATTGTGATTTTAGTGCATTCATTTGTTTAACGTTAACCATAGCATGATTAGGCAACCCCAAGTAGGTGCCATTTATTAATTGTTGGCTTATTGACTACAATAATTAATTCTAGCCAACTTCAAAAGATGATGACCTGTAACTGTGCTGACTGCCTGTTTACCCCAAAATACATGTTACCAGGCTTCATTTTGACATAGTTATGTAATGTCAGATGAGATGTTTCGCATTTTTAGCAGGTATTTTACTGCCTTTTCTGCAGGTCTGCACTACATATTACCGCATGTTTAATTCTTTCATGTTAATATATAGCTTATATGAAATGATTTCAGGGACACAAACTAAGCTTAATACAATGAACAAGTTCTGCAAATTAAACAAATTTCAAGTCTTAGCAACCAAGTTGAATTGCAAGGCAAAGCAGAATTTTAAAACCACAAGTACTTGGCAGAAAGTAGTACTTAGGTGGAATGAACCTTAAAACTATAAATAATGAAACAGAAAGTTGTATGTTGGTAGAATAAACCTTTAAAACTGTAAGAGAGAGTATTTCGATGGAATACTGTTTTGTTTGCACTTCTGTGGTCATTCAAATCAGCAGTTGGTGCTGTGGCGGGAAAAAAAGGATCCTAGAACTGTAGTCCTGAAAGTGCAGCCTCCTTTGCTGCAGAAATGTAGTATTGACTCTACCCACTGAGCTACTGGTCACCCCAAGTGTTCATTTTTTGGGGTTATGAATAGTTTTTTCACTGCTATAAAAAGGAGGTTTGACATCATGATTGATAGCTGCAATTGCTGATCTAGTACTGGTAATCAATAGCACTGCTCCTGATTGGTCAAACAGCAGGAAATCTACTGTGAGTCGCTGTGCAGACTGGCTCCGAATGACATCACCAATGCAAGATGGCAGCCACCGGGTGTTTTCCAAAGTCAAGGAAGGATCCTCAAATGGCCGAATTTGAAGGAAGCTACGCCATTAACAACAATAATTAAAGGCAGGACTGTTTCAATGTCAGGGATCCTTCATAGTTTCACCGAGGACTGGGTCCTTCTTTCAGAGAAATTCCAAGGATGCATGTGTGGATCCTCCGCGGGTATAAAATCCCCACAATGCTTTGCACACGATTTGCTGGAAGTGAAGGCAGGGCCCCTTCAATGAAACCTGCACCAGCGGAGCTCTGCAGGATTTAGATAAATATGTCATTTATTTGAATTAATGTCTCCACGAGTTTTATCAGACAAGCGTGAAAAAAAAAGAAACAGAAACTTACAATTTCCAATGCATCTACTGCCAAATGAGATTTTTGGAAATAACGTGATTTAGATAAAATGTAAAAGTTTTTTTTAAATAAATCATTCACAGCAGAGATGGAACGCTAAGTGTCCACCTCCCCTCCTCCCCCCACTGTTCACGTGATAACGACATATAGTAACTGCTCTCATTCTGTCAGCTTCAATTGGTGTATTTTTCGGGGAAATCACAGAGAGAACACAGTAAAGACATTAGAATATCCTGCGGGTCAAAGCATCATTCAGTTGTTTTGAGGTGAATTTATTTCAGCGGACTACCCAGTGGTATAATGCACAATCGGATTCGAAGCAGTGCAGCTCATAAGATCAGATCTGTTGTAGCAGTGGTGTTGGAGCCAATTCATATTTTTTCATATTTATTAATTTTTTGGAAATCGAAATAATGCTGGTAATAATGTTGATTAATTACTGGAAGTGGTAGATTATATATTACAGATTTCTGCCAGCTCACGGTCCTCCTCCTCCTATGATTAAGGATAGAGTACAGCTGGGTCCTCCACTGTTGGCTTTTTGTGTTGAAAGAGTGAGGAGTGAGACATTTTATCTACCGCTAAATTAACCTTTTGTTTTGTTTATTGTATGAAGTCAACCACAGAGATTATTTTTGTTTATGTAAATAAATTCACCACCCTTTTTGAACCTGGAAAGATCTCCGCGAGTGCTTATTATTTAGCGAGTCATAGACCTCCTCCTCAGAAGACTACTCTGCTAGTTTTACATTTTTTTTAACGCAAGAGTAGCCAGGACACACACAGAAAATATGGAACACTTTGACATGACAGTGACAGCCTATCCCAGCTGTCATTAAGCGAGAGGCAGGGTAAACCTGGACAGGTCCCTAGACCAGAGGTCTTCAACGTTTTTCAGGCCTAGGACCCCCAAACTGATGGAGCAGGGACCCCCTACTATATTTAGGGATAGACCGATATGGATTTGTTAGGGCCGATGCCGATACCGATTTTTTTCCATCACCCTTAGCCGATGACCGATTATGGACTGCCGATTTTCTTGAGCCGATATTTGGGGCCGATACTGCTTTTGCTCCCTCAATTTACATCAAAAAAATAACACAATGATAACAAATATTACAGGTCTCAAGTTTAAAATAAGAAACATTTATTGAACAGTAAAAAATATTCAACAGCTTTGTTCAACTTTACCACACATACTTTCAAATGAAAAAAAAAGTGTTTGGTGCTATTAATTATTCAAGTAATGTCTAAGAAATAAAATAAAAAATATTTTAACTTAAGCATAAATAAAACAACAACTACTGTACACAATAGGATTCAGCTTTGTTCAACTTTACCACACATACTTTCAAATGAACAAAAAGTGTTTGGTGCTTTTAATTATTCAAGGAATGTCTAAGAAATAAAATAAAAATATTTTAACTTAAGCATAAGTAAAACAACTACTGTACACAGTAGGATTCAGCTTTGTTCAACTTTACCACACATACTTTCAAATGAACAAAAAGTGTTTGGTGCTTTTAATTATTCAAGTAATGTCTATGAAATAAAATAAAAAAATATTTTAACTTAAGCATAAATAAAACAACTACTGTACACAGTAGGATTCAGCTTTGTTCAACTTTACCACACATACTTTCAAATGAACAAAAGTGTTTGGTGCTTTTAATTATTCAAGTAATGTCTAAAAAATAAAATAAAACAAATATTTAGGCATCATTAAAACAACTGAAGTATTGCACACAGTAGTAAGGAACAAGCAGCATAGTGTGCACATTGCACAATACTTAATTTTAAAGTGCAAATGGCTCTCCTAAGATAAGGAAAGTGTAAACAGCAATACAAAACAAAACAAAAAACAACATAAAAAGAAATAAAGAATTGTGCATAATATGCACTTTGGCCCACTTCTAATACTCTTTAGTTACCCCACACATCCCTCACTGAAAGTTCTTAATAATCCCAGTTTAGGAGCTGTAGGTTATACTGGAGGAAACAGAGGCGCTCTGCATTCTCTCCTGTCAGCCTGTACCTCTTCTTCTCATATATCTGGCTGACCTCACTGAATACCCTCTCACTGGGAACAGAGGAGGGGGGTGGACTGAGAAACTTTCTGGCAAGTGGTGCTAGAAGGTGCAATCGGGATGCATTCTGTTTCCACCATTCAACTAGCTGGCCCTTCTGCCTGTCAATCAGCAGCTCCCTTAAGTATTGATCCAGCTGCTGAGTAAACTGCTGCTCCTCCTCATCAGTCTCATCTGGGGTTGGTCCATGTGCCCCAAGAAGGTTGGCATACATCTGCTCAAGCATGTCTGATGGACCAGTGGCTTCCTCCTCTTCTTCCTCTGCCCTTTTCCGTTTTGGATCTTCTTGGCCTTGACCTTCTGAGGAAGCACTTTTCTGTTTTGCAGCCTCAGACAGAGTGGCATGCTCTTCCTTGATCCAGTCCTTTGCATTCCTCAGTGTGCCAGGAGCCAAGGCATGACCCTTGTAACGAGGATCTAGCAGTGTTGCAAGGACCAAGCATCTTGTTTTCTCTGCCTTCTCAAATCTGGCCTTTAGGCTGTTCAGCATAGTCTCTCGGAGTGTTCCGATTCCTCTTGTTTTGGCACCTTCAGCTTCCAGCAACATTTTCAGCACTGTGATGCAGGGAATGATGCATGAAATTGTGGAGTCAGATCTACTCATTTCGAGTGTAATCTGTTCAAGTGGGCTCAGTGTGGCAATCAGATTGTCCACAAGAGCCCACTGATCTGCTGTTAAGACAGATATTTTTCCATGTTCCCCTGCATATACATTAAGTGCCCGCTTCTGCTCCAGCATGCTCTCCAACATGTGAAGAGTGGAGTTCCAGCGTGTTGGCACCGACTGGATTATTCTGTGCTGGGGGAGGTCAAGCTCTTTTTGAATGTTCTTCAAACGCTGTTCGGCCAGCACTGAATGGTTAAAATGGGTAGCAGAAGATTTCAATTTGGCAACGATGTCTGCCACTGCTCGCTGGCTGCTGATCCCATCGTTCACCACCAGCTGAAGTGTGTGAGCACTGCAGCTGAGATCAGGTAGTTTGGCGAGCCTCATCCCTTTGATCATGTTGGCACCACTATCACGAAGCACAAGCACAACTCTCTCTGTTTCGATGTCCCAGTGCTTCAGCAGACTGAGGAACATATCACTTATGTATTCACCTGTGTGAGAGCCATCCATGGCTTTAACATTGAGGACAATTTGTTTCATTTGCCAATCTTTGTCAATGAAATGGCAGGTCAGGCTCATAAGGGATTCTGTCTCCCCAGACCAACAGTCCGTTGTAAATGCCAAATAAGGACCTGCATTGTCCGACGTGACCAACTCCTTGATTTTGTTCTCTACCTTAGTGTGTACATCTTCAAAAAGGTCAGTGCGATAATACTTGTCAGTTTTAAGGGAGTATCTGGGCTCCAGCAATGCCACCAACCTTTTAAAACCAACACCAGAGACAACTGTAAATGGTTGATTGTCTGTTGCAATCATCTCAACTATGGCAAGATCCACCTTTTTTGACCTGGTGTACCTGGTTGACATCTGTACAACAGTAGGCTGTGTAGAACTGGCTGCTGCTCCTCTTTCATCCCTTTCTTTTACTGCTTCACTGTAGGCCTCAAGGTGGTGACGTTTCAGGTGGCTCCACACGTTTGAGGTATTTTTACCTTTTCCTTTTTCAGCCCCCATGCTCACCAATGAGTTGCATATGGCACACCGAGCCTTCCCTGAAGTGGGCTCAGTGAAGTGTTGCCACACTGGATTTTTGCGTTCAGCCATCTCTATAAAGAATAAATAAAAACACAGATTAGTATCAATCAGTATCAATCTTTTTGCATCATCTTACATTCATATCACCCAATATCATCACCCTTCCATCAATATCTACAACACAGCCTTGATGATGCATTGCTTGCTGACATTAAAAGACAGGTATAATCTACTCATCACAAAATGTCCTTTGTCACACATTTAAATAGTTTAAGAGAAAACAATAAACCTGAAAAGTTGTCATTGAGTGCTTGATTTGCTCCTCCCCAGTAAGTGAGACCCCCCCCCCCCCCCCCCCCCCACCACCACGCTGACTGAAAAACTCCACCAAGGCTGAGTTGATAACGACAGCAAACGCCTCTAAACACGTTTTTACTAAACATTGACACAATTAGTACTACATATAAAACATTTCTCTCATCATAAAAGTTCTTCTAGTGCACGCTAAAGACCTCTGATATCCGCGCAATGGCTGCTCCGCCCTGCTCCGGGGGAGAGAGAGAGAGATACACACACACACGACATGCATCTAAACCTCAGCCTGGTGTTCGCTGAATTAAACTCCTACAAACACCACGGAACTGAATTGACAATGTTGACATTACTTAATCCTTAAACCAGTGTTTGTAACAGCAGTACATAATAGCCTACAACTACATCTACAGCTCCCTAAATACAATGGTAAGCAGTTAAAGACGAAGCATTCAGCAGCATTCCCGTTTTTCTGACCCACAAACTTAATAACTATATTTGCAAGCACGTGTATTACATGCACTTCGCATTCATGTTTCAAATTTTAAAGTGGGTGGCAATATTTCAACTAAGTTTAACAGTTAGAGGCTTTGAAAGTTTAAAACTTACTGTTGTCCTGAAGCAGCTTCCAGGGCTGCTTTCACCACTCTATCAGTGGGGGAGGGGTAACGCTGCATGTGCGCTGCAGGGTCTTCCGGCAACACAGAGCTGCCCGTGGATGCCTGTCTGTAAATCATGCCAGGGAAAAATAAATCCGCGAACCCACGCACTTATCGGCCAATGCCGATACAAGTAAAAAACGCAAATATCGGCCAGATATATCGGCCAGCCGATGGATCGGTCTATCCTTAGTACTCGATACTATTTTCGAGAAAGAGAGAGAAAAAGAAATTCCAAAATTACAGGCAAATATTCATTCATTCATTCATCTTCTAACCGCTTCATCCTCTTGAGGGTCGCGGGGGGGCTGGAGCCTATCCCAGCTGACATCGGGCGAGAGGCAGGGTACACCCTGGACAGGTCACCAGACTATCACAGGGCTGACACATAGAGACAAACAACCATTCACGCTCACATTCACACCTACAGACAATTTAGAGTTACCAATTAACCTAGTCCCCAATCTGCATGTCTTTGGACTGTGGGAGGAAGCCGGAGTGCCCGGAGAGAACCCACGCTGACACGGGGAGAACATGCAAACTCCACACAGAACGGCTCCCACACCCGGGATCAAACCGGCAACCCTCTTGCTGTGAAGCGACAGTGCTAACCACCACACCACCGTGCTGCCCCAGGCAAATATTGCTTTTTCAAAAAAAAAAAAAAAAGTCGTAACATCACAAAAATAAAACAATACAATCTTTAGGTCAGGGCTATTCAATTACAGTTTCAACTGGGCCGGATTTTAAAAATCAGATAATGTCAGTGGGCCATATTTTTAGCAGCAAGGAACCAATCCACTTTTTTTAGCATACAGACAGACAGACAGATGGATAGATAATCATGCATGGCCCTCCTCAACATAAAGCAAAAACAGAATAAAAAAGAGCTATCAATGCACAGAAGCATAATAAGTGACATTAACAATATCTATCAACAAACACAATCTCTCTACCAGCATCTCCCTCTCCATTTATTCTGCTCTCTGTCCCTCCTCTACTGAGGAGACTGATGTGTAGTTGGAGCTTCTTTCAAGGAGGAAAGCGTAGAAACTGTAAAGTCAGCTTTTATTAGCAGATTAGCTGCTTCTTACAAACATTAGCAGGAGGATGAAACAGTAGGCCTTTAGCCGACATCTTGGCACGTTACTTCACTACTTCCTGTCTGGACTTTCAAAATAAAAGCATTTAAAGTAGTTCAACTCAAAGCTTTCAAAGGAAATGAAATCTCTGGTTAAATACAATATTCTCTTTCCTTGTGACATGTAAATATTGTAAATAGCAACATTTTCAACTGTAAATACTTGCCCTTTTAACTGACCATGAATTTACTTATTTATTTAACTTAAAGGGAAAGTTCCGTTTTTTACAACCTGGACCTTATTTCTGGCATTAAATACGGTTGTTTACTCACCCAGATAAGTTTGGTGTCATTTGGAGTCCTTCGGAAGATATTTAGATCCGCGAGAGCCGTGTACATCCATATAGTGGGAATGATTGGGGCACCGACAATGAGGCTCTAAATAACACATTATCTGCCGCAAAACTCGTTCATTTCACCAGTATGTTTTTATGAATCGCTAGAGTTGCTTGTCATCATCATCCGGGTCATTTATACTGACCTACTAACCTCTGACCTGGATGATGTCATCCAGGTGCACGCGCCGCCGCACACCCGCAGCACGGCTCTGTTTACAACTGGAATTTGCTACTGTTAGTTTTTTGAAACATGGCTGAATATTTGTCAGATTTTAAAGGGTTGTGGACGACGACTTTGAATATGATGGATGTCCTTACCGTTTTGAGCCAGAGCATACGGATGAGGAGCTCTTTGAAAGGAGGATGTGGAGGCAGAGAGAGGAACAGCTGGCCAGAGAACAACAAACCACTGCACGTCCAAGAATAGATGCTAAATGGTGGTGTTCTTGTGGACAATGTTCCACTATGCCAACAGAGGAGGAATGCCTTTGTTGTTCCGAGTGGGATTTGAGGCCAGGAGATACACGTCTGGAAGTCTCCAGAAATGACTGTCTCACAACTACAGAGGATTTCACTTCTATGATCAACCGGGCTGTTTTTCTCATATCCCGAAAGTAAACTGGAAGACCCAGCCAAAGCCTGCAGGACCGAACGGGCAACTTCGATTGATTAAGTAGCCTACACACATGTATAAATTGTAGTAAATAACTATGAGAATTTACATTTCTTAGTTTCTTCTCATCACTTGTGTAGAACGGCCTGCACACTGCACAACAAGCAGAGGCACTTCTTATGCAAAACGTGAATTTATTATTGCATAGTGCTCTATGACAAAAAGTGAGAAACAGAAAGGTGACCGTTTCGGTGGTAAGGAGGATTGTCTTTACGAATTGCCTCTGTTTTTTTTTTTTTTTTTTTTTTTTTTGCAGAGGTTAGTAGGTCAGTATAACATATTGGTGAAATAAACGAGTTTCGCGGCAGATAATGTGTTATTTAGAACCTCATTGTCGGTGCCCTGATCATTCCCACTATATGGATGTACGTGGCTCTCGCGGATCTAAATATCTTCCGAAGGACTCCAAACAACACCAAACTTATCTGGGTGAGTAAACAACCATATTTAATGCCAGAAATAAGGTCCAGGTTGTAAAAAAAAGCAACCTCTCCTTTAACATTTCTTAACACTCCCGCCCGATGAACAAATGTTCATCAATACTCAGTCCATCACTTTAAACAATCTCTAAAGGATACATCACTTGAACACCGCTCCTCAACAAACTGCCCGCAGATGTGCGAACAGCACAGGAAACGAACAAGTCCATCTCTGCCTGGAAACAGTTCAGTTATTCTGCCCATTTTCCATGTCCATCTAGTGCACATGCGCCCGCGCGTGCAGCCTGTTGCAGTCGCTCCTGCTCGTTTTTCTCAGTTTTCTTACTTTTTTTTGCTTTATTAAGTTTGGTATTTGTGCTTGCTTTTTGTGATTGTAATTTTGAAACTGCGCCCTCTCAAAACATGCTGACTGAGAGAGTTGTACTCGTTTTCCTCACCCTGGAATTACTTATTTCATTCGGACCCGGCACCATTGCGCAACAACTTCATGGCCGCATTGTTTACTCCAGAGATCAGCTGATCGCGCTGAGGCCGGCTGGCTTGGCGGCCGGAACATCGGAGATACCAGCTGAACTGTGGAGGAAAACACACAGAGGATGCAGGGGAGGAAGTAAACAGCAGCGGAAAAAAGCAGGGTTGAGACAACGGAGGCTTACGGAGAAGAGAAGATATAAGCCGTGTCTCCCCTCTCTCATCATGGGCAATGTGAGGTCACTGGCAAATAAGATGGACGAGCTGACAGCGGTCGCCAAAAGTCAGAAGGAGTACCGGGAATGTAGTCTGATGTGCTTCACTGAGACATGGCTTCACCAGGACATTCCCGACAACAACGTCTCCATCAGCGGCTTTCAGACTGTTCGGGCCGACCGACTGCACCGAGAGCGTGTAAAAGGAGGGGGGCTTGCTGTTCTAGTAAATAACCGCTGGTGCAGTCCTGACCATATTTCTATTAAAGAACGAATCTGTTGCCCGGACATTGAACTGTTTGCTGTTGGACTCAGGCCGTATTATTTGCCCAGGGAGTTTTCACATGCCATTATTGTGACTGTTTACATCCCCCCCTCTGCCAACCCGACGTCGGCATGTGACGTCATTCACTCCGCCATAGCCCGCCTGCAGACTAAACACCCGAGTGCCTTCATAGCTATCTCGGGTGACTTCAACCATGTCACCATGGCAACAACATTACCCACATTCACACAGTATGTGAGCTGCCCTACCACAGAGGAGAGGACACTGGACTTGCTGTATGCAAACGCCAAAGATGCATACAGCTGCTCCCCCCTCCCCCCTCTGGGTAGGTCAGACCACAACCTGGTGCACCTCAACCCCTGCTATGTACCACTAGTCAAGAGCCAGCCTGCGACCATGAGGACAGTGAGGAGATGGTCGGAGGAGGCTTATGAGTCACTGCAGGGCTGTTTTGGTGTGACAGACTGGCAGGCACTCTGTGAGCCACATGGGGAGGACATCGACGGGCTCACAGAATGCATCACGGATTACATCAGCTTCTGTGTGGACTCCACTGTCCCAGCCAGGACTGTCCATTGTTACCCAAATAACAAACCGTGGGTAACAAAGGACATCAAAGCCATCCTAAATGCAAAGAAGAGGGCCTTCAGAGCTGGTGACAGGGAGGTGAGAACAATACAGGGGGAGCTGAAGATGAAGATAAGGGAGGCTAAGGAGAGGTACAGGAGGAAGCTGGAGAGGAAACTCCAGCAGAACAACATGAGAGAGGTCTGGAGTGGAATGAGGACCATCACTGGCTTCAGGACCAACAACCACAGAGGAGTTGAAGGCAGCGTGGACAGGGCCAATGAACTGAATCTGTTTTTTAACAGATTTGACACTGCTGGACCTGCCCATCCCCCGACTCTTCTGCTGTCTGTCTTGGTCAACCATCTCCCACTCCACCCTCTTCCCCCACTCCTCCCTCTCACACCTCAACACCCTCCTGCTTGACCCCCCCTCCTCCTCCTCCTCACACCTCCTCCCCCCGTGGTCACACTGACTGCTCTCTCCATCATGAGGACTACACCCCTCCCCCACGTGTCGTCACCTCCACAGTGTGCTTCCCTGCTGACCATGTGAGAAGACAGCTGATGAGACTCCACTCAAATAAGGCTGCAGGCCCTGATGGTGTCAGCCCCAGGGTGCTCAAAGCCTGTGCCCCCCAGCTATGTGGAGTACTTCAGCATGTCTTCAACATGAGCCTGAGTCTCCAGAGGGTCCCCTTGCTGTGGAAGACATCCTGCCTCGTTCCTGTGCCTAAGACGTCGCTTCCCAGTGGCTCCAAGGACTACAGACCCATGGCATTGACCTCCCACATCATGAAGACCCTGGAGAGACTTGTCTTGGAGCAGCTCCGGCCCATGGTCAAGCCACTTTTGGACCCCCTCCAGTTCACCTATCAGCCCCGACTTGGAGTTGAGGACGCCATCATCTACCTGCTCAACCGTGTCTACACCCATTTGGATAAGCCGGTGAGCACTGTGAGGGTCATGTTTTTTGACTTCTCTAGTGCGTTCAACACCATACGTCCAGCTCTACTGGGTGACAAGCTGACAGCAATGCAGGTGGATGCCCCCCTGGTGTCCTGGATTGTAGATTACTTGACTGGCAGACCACAGTATGTGCGCTTGCAACACTGTGTGTCAGACAGAGTGGTCAGCAATACTGGGGCCCGCAGGGACTGTCCTCTCTCCTTCCTCTTCACCCTCTACACCACGGACTTCAGCTATCGCACTGAGACCTGCCATCTTCAGAAGTTTTCTGATGACTCTGCTATAGTTGGATGTATCACCAAGGGTGATGAGGATGAGTACAGGGCTGTTGTGGATAACTTTGTCACATGGTGTGAGCAGAACCATCTGCAGCTCAATGTGGCAAAGACAAAGGAACTGGCGGTGGATCTGAGGAGGACCAAGACACCGGTGACCCCTGTTTCCATCCAGGGGGTCAGTGTGGACACTGTAGAGGACTATAAGTACCTGGGGGTACACATGGACAATAAATTGGACTGGGTTAAGAACACTAATGCTCTCTACAGGAAGGGCCAGAGCCGTCTCTATTTTCTGAGGCGACTGAGGTCCTTCAACATCTGCCGGACTATGCTCAGGATTTTCTATGAGTCTGTGGTAGCCAGTGCTATCCTCTATGCTGTTGTGTGCTGGGGCAGCAGGCTGAGGGTGGCGGACGCCAACAGACTCAACAAACTGATCCGCAAGGCCAGTGACGTCGTGGGAACGGAGTGTGACTCTCTGATGGTGGTGTCAGAGAGGAGGATGCTGTCTAAGCTACGAACTATCTTGGACAATGTCACACACCCACTCCACCATGTGCTGGTCAGGCACAGGAGTACTTTCAGTGGGAGACTCATACCACCAAGATGTACCACTGAGCGCCACAGGAAATCATTCCTGCCTGTGGCCATCAAACTGTACAACTCCTCCCTCTGAGTGGCTCTGTGACTATTTCACACACTGCAATAATTTAATCTAACTTGTGCAATAACCCCATTCACCCTGACTGTATATATTTTGTTTGTGTAAATAATCTTGTTCAGTTTACAATATATATATATGTATGTATATATACATATATATATTTATTTAAGTTTATGTTTGTTAATAATTCCTGTTTATTTAACTCTATATTTGTTAATACTAATGTTTAAATTTCTTATATTTTCACGTATCTTTCCTCTCTTGCAAGGAGCACCTGTAACATAAACAATTTCCCCTCGGGGATCAATAAAGTATTTCTGATTCTGATTCTGATGTCTGTCTGGGCAATCTGTCCTCTCCAATCAGTACGACATCTCCCACTTTCAGCACAGTGGGTATAGGGGTCTTACACCCGTGAACTGATCTCAAGTCCCTCAAGTAATCCTATCCTCCAGCTATTCCAAAGGCTGGTTAAGAGTCTCTGCCGGTATTTCCACCGCCGGCCCATGTCCTCTCTGCTCACATTGGTCGCCTGACAGAGTGGAACCAGAGTCTTTGGTGGTAGGGAGGTTAATCTTTTTCCAACCAGGAAGTGAGAGAGTGTGAGTGGCTGCGGCTCTGTTGATGCACTGTCCACATATGAAAGAGGTCTATAGTTCAACACAGCCTCTATTTCTGCAAGCATTGTCGTCAGCTCCTCAAAGCACAGTAATGCCTTCCCTAGCACCCGTTTTAAACATGCCTTTACAGATCTCACTAGTCTCTCCCAGAAGCCACCCCACCAAGCAGCTCACTCGGCAATAAACTTCAAGGTGATCCCTTTATTGGTAAAGAATTCGGTGAGCTCTGATCCCCTCACTGACTTCCACAGTTCTCTCAGATCTTTAACTACTCTTTTGAAGGTTTTGGCATTATCTGAGTAAATAACTTTACACAGTCATCGCCTTGCAATGAACCTCTTTAAGGCTAATAGAAACCTTTCTGTAGTTAGATCTGTCACAAGCTCTAAATGCACTGCCCTTGTGACAGCACAAGTGAAAAGAGCAATATATGCCTTGGATTGACCACTAGTCTTGACATATAATGGCCCTGCAAAATCTCAAATGGTGGGGACTCAGTAACTCGGTCTCTGGGTAGGGGAGCTGTGACTTGCTTTGCTGGTTTCACCTTCAGTTTCAAACATACGTAGCAACATGAAACCATTTTCTTCACTAAGTGTCTCCCCTTCAGTACCCAGCATTTTTCTCTCATCTGCACTAGAGTATCTCTAACCCCAGAATGCATCACTGTCTCCTGGCAGTACTGAACCAGTAATTCAGAGTACTTGAGTACAAGATGACACCCCCAGTGCGAACGCCTGTTACAGCAGCTCCTGCTCACCGCTGAGCTTCTTCCAATTTCTTTTTCTTTTAACTTTCTTATTTGGAGTTTTCAGTAGCTAGCACTTATGTTCTGTTTTGTCATGGAGATGAAGACTGCTCTTTATAGCGGTCTTTCTCCCATTTTACTATGGATACGATCGTGTGCGGGGACCCCGTGCCCAGCCGTGGCTCCATTGTTTACACCCAGGACCAGCTGTTAGCGCTACAACACACCGTGGTGCGGCCCAAGGAGAGGCACGACATTCCCAGTGAGCTGCAGAGATGGGGATCGCGCGCCGGAGTGCAGCGCCGACAACAGAGGAGATGGTACAAACCTGTCCTCCCGTCCGTCGTTATGGGGAACTTAAGATCGCTCCCCAACAAGATGGGCGAGCTGTCGGCGCTGACTCGCCATCAGAGGGAGTACCGGCAGAGCAGCGTGCTGGTGTTTACAGAGACATGGCTGAACGTGGAAGTACCGGACACGATCGCCGGGCTTGACGGATTCCAGGTCATCAGACACGACACAGCGGACAGCCGTAAGAGGAAAGGAGGAGGGCTGGATGTGTTTGTGAATGACAGATGGTGTAACTCTGGGCACATCACTATCAAGGAACAGCATTGCTGCAGGGACATTGAGCTGCTGACTGTTGGCATGAAACCATATTATCTACCCAGGGAGTTTTCTCATGGCATAATGGTAGCAGTGTATGTCCCCCCGTCTGCAAAGGCTGAGTCTGCTTGTGACATTCTCCACTCTGTTACAAGTAGGCTGCAAACACAGCACCCTCAGGCCCTCCTTCTGATCTCTGGGGATTTCAACCACGCCTGTCCATCCACCACCCTGCCCACCTTCACCCAGTATGTTTCCTGCCACACCAGAGACAATAAAACACTGGATTTATTTTATGCCAGCACCAAGGAGGCATACCACTCATCCCCCTGCCCCCCCTGGGAAAAGCTGATCACAACCTGGTTCATCTTCTGCCTGTTTACAGACCTCTGGTACAGAGAGAACCAGCAACCACCCGCACTGTGAAGAGGTGGTCTGATGAGGCCAAGGAGGCCCTGAAAGACTGCTTCGAAACCATTGTGTGTGAGGTACTCAGTGATTCCCATGGGGAGGACACTGACAGCATCATCACTGACATCATGTATTACAGACTACATAAACTTCTGTGTGGAAAGCACCGTACCCACCAGGACTGTACGCTGCTTCTCCAAAACCAAACCCTGAATTACTCCAGATATAAAGGCTCTCCTGAAGGAGAAGCGGAGAGTTTTAACTCTGGAAATAAAGGAGGAGCTGAAGGCCGTGCAGAAGGAGATACAGAGAAACATCAGGTGGGGAAAGGAAGGATATAAAAAGAAAATGGAGGAACAGCTGCAGCAGAGCGACGTCAGCGGAGTCTGGAGAGGTCTGAAAACCATCTCAGGACACAAACAACCACACTCTCAGGCCAGAGGTGACCAGAAGTGGGTGAATGATCGGAATCTGTTCTTCAATAGGTTTGATCAGTCTGCCCCTCCCCTGGCCCAGACATCACAGCTGCAACCCCCCACATCCTCACCTTCACCTTCTCCCCCACCTACACTCCTGGCACACTGCTTCAACACCTCCCCCAACCCCCTGCTCCCCCAGACATTTCACCACCTCCCACCCCTCCCCCCACATCATCACCCCCACCCCCCAGCACACAGCCCCCCCGCCCCCGCTTGTCCTTCACTACCTGTCAGGTGAGAGATCAGCTGAGGAAGATAAAGACGAGGAAGGCCACGGGTCCAGACAGCATCAGCTCCAGGCTCCTGAAGTCCTGCGCAGACCAACTGTGCGGGATAGTTGAAACCATCTTCAACCCGAGAGTACCACAGCTGTGGAAGACATCTTGCATGGTACCTGTACCCAAGACTCCACACCCCAAGGACTTCAGCAGCGTCAGACCGGTGGCATTAACATCACACCTCATGAAGACTCTGGAGCGCCTGGTCCTGTCTCGTCTCCACCCCACAGTAGGCCCTTCAATGGATCCGCTGCACTTTGCCTACCAGCCTGGCATTGGGGTGGACGACGGTGTCATCATCCTCCTCCTGAATAGAGCTCTTTCTCACCTGGAGAAGCCCGGAAGCTCTGTGAGAATCATGTTCTTTGATTTCTCCAGCGCTTTCAACACCATACAGCCTGCACTTCTGAGGGACAAACTGGAGCACATAGGGGTGGCTAATCACCTCACGTCCTGGATCCTGGACTACCTCACGGACCGGCCGCAGTACGTCTGGACCCAGAACTGTGTATCGGACTTGGTTGTCTGCAGTACGGGGGCCCCGCAGGGGACAGTGCTGACACCGTTCCTCTTCACCCTCTACACTGCAGACTTTTCATACCACACCCCCACCTGTCATCTGCAGAAGTTCTCTGATGACTCTGCCATCGTCAGCCTCATCACAGATGGAGACGACAGGGAGTACAGACAACTGAACCAGGACTTTGTGGACTGGTACCTTAAGAACCACCTTCAGATCAACACGGCTAAAACCAAAGAGCTGATGGTGGATTTCCGCAGGCGCAGACTCCTCCCCCCAAAACCAGTGAACATCCAGGGAAAGAGCATTGAGATGGTGACATCTTATAAGTACCTGGGTGTTCATCTTAACAATAAACTGGACTGGACTAATCACATAACAGCACTATACAGGAAAGGCCAAAGCAGACTCTACCTGCTGAGGCGGCCCAGGTCTTTTGGAGTGCAGGGGGCGCTCCTGAAGACCGTCTTTGACACTGTGGTGGCATCAGCCATCTTTTACGGAGTTGTCTGCTGGGGCAGTAGCGTCTTGACTGCAGATAGGAAGAGACTGGACAAGCTGATCAAGAAGGCCAGCTCTGTCCTGGGATGCTCTCTGGACTCTGTGCAGGTGGTGGGAGAAAGGAGGATGACAGCCAAGCTGTCATCCCTGAGGACTAATGACTCCCATCCTCTGCAGGAGGAGATAAAAGCTCTGGAGAGCTCCTTCAGCGATAGACTGATTCACCCAAAGTGTGTGAAGGAACGCTATCGCAGGTCCTTCCTGCCTGCTGCTGTCAGACTACATAACCAGTACTGCTCACAGTAAACTGCACCATGGACACTTTATTGACACTATGGACACTTTATGGACACCACAGCTGTCTGCTGTTTTGCACATACAATCACTTGCACTAGATGTGCTCCCTTTATCCACTGCTCATTTTCATTCACTGCTGCTCATTATTATGCACTTCTCATTATTATTATTATTATTATTATGATCATCATCATCATCATTATTAATGTTATTTATCGTTGTTTCTTGTATTTTTATACTTATTTTGCATGCCTAGTTGTTTAAGTTTTAAGTTTTTAGGTTTAAATTTTGAAATCTTTAATCTGACTCTTTCCCCTTGACTGCTGTAACATTGGAATTTCTCAATTGTGGGATCAATAAAGGTGTATCTTATCTTATCTTGTGTTTTGTAGGCAGCACCTATGGGTGTTGCTCCCTGAAGCTCAGATTGGAGTGCTGTAGCCTGCCTCCTACACAAATACGACTGTTTTCATCTAAGAATGGTTTAACGTCCCTAATTGTTGACACTCTGCTAACATCTTGTCCAGCTTTCAATGCACTAACTTCTTGGCTGAAACTGTGCTCTTGTCTTGTCTGAGAATTCAGGCAGACAGGCAGAGAGAGACGGCTGCATGAGAGCCAAAGGAGTGCGTATTAATTAAAATAAACGTATTTTAATTTAAAAAACGTATTTTATTGGCTGTCGGTGGAAAAAACGGCCGATGCCGATTATCATAAAAATGCTGAATATCGGCCGATATTATCGGCAGTGCCTATTATTGGTCGATCCCTAATCCACATACAGGGACTCTCTCAGTGCCTGCACTGTCTTGGGCTGCTCTGTTTCATACATCTTGATGTGTTTCCTTATTGTTGCAGCTAAGAGGAACAGGCTGGGTGAGACTCCAAACACCACTCTGTTCATTCTCATGATGCGCAGCTCGTTTTCACAGTCTTTGGTTGGAGGTCCATGTAGCCACAAGAATCTGACGGCGTCTTTATCTTTCTCTGCCAAAGTGATCTGTAGAAATGCCTTGGTTGTATCTGCAGTGAAGGCTATCTGATGCAGTCTGAATTTGATAGCACATCTAGCAGATTTGTGTTAAGGTTCCGTCCGGTGAGTAAGCTGTCATTTCAGATTCAGATTCAGATTCAGAATACTTTATTCATCCCCGGGGGGAAATTGTTTAGGGATAGGCAGCCTTCCTCGTGCGATGATGCATCAAATACTACTCTTAATTTAGTAGTTACCTTATCTTCTCGTAGAACAGCATGATGTGGCATGTGATACTTAACAGTCTCTGGTTGCTCTGCTATGGCTATCAAACATTCTTCGCTAACAGGATTGAGGAGATCCAAGGCAGCACTAGAGTCCAAGACTGGTGGTGGATTCCAGGACCGCAAAACATTGCTGACATAATCACCAGAGGAGCCAGCCCTAGAGACTTGGAGGAGAACTCAGAGTGGCAAAATGGGCCAGAGTTCCTGAGCTTGCCAGTGAGTGATTGGCCAGTCAAATCAGCAAAAGAAATAGCAACCATTGCCAGAGAAAACATCAACAAGTTGCAAAAGAAAGCATTTGTGGCTGCACTGACAAGAATCGAGGAGGAAAAACAAGAACCAAAATATGCAGAACAACGGAGACCTCCGGCAGGGTCAGCTATAAATAACCTTGTGGATGTTAAGAGGTTCGGCCTTCTCTCCCAACTGGTCAAGACAGCAGCATGGATCTGGAGAGCTGCAAAGCGGTTCCTTGGACAAAAGCAAGCCCTGAACAGTCCAAAGTGGGAGGGAGCATCCCTAACAGGAGTCATCTCAGTCAAGGAGCGGGAGGATGCCTTAAGAGATATTTTTCTTGCTGCACAAATGGGCAAGTCTTTTCCAAGCACCACAACAGACCGGCTGGTGGTCTTCAGATCAAGTTTCTGGGATGTTGGTATGTCGTGGCCGAGTCCAGAGCTTTAAAGAGGACAACGCTGGTGTTCCCATCTTGCCCTATGATGCCTGGGTATCGATGCTGCTAGCTCGTGAAGCTCACAGTGAGAGTCATGATGGAGTGGCAGGAATTTTGCTCAAAATGAGAAGGAGGGCATGGATTGTAAAGGGGCAGAGAATCGCTCAAAGGGTTGTTGATTACTGCGTGAGCTGCAGGAAGGCAAGAGCTAAGAAATGTCAACAAGTAATGAGTGATCTTCCTCCTGAAAGAACAGCACCTGCTGCACCCTTCCAGTTTACGGCAGTTGACCTCTTTGGACCTTACCATATCAAAGATGACGTGAAGTCAAGAGTGACGCTTAAAGTCTGGGAGTTGTTTTCTGCTGCATGGCCAGCAGAGCCATCCATACAGAGCTAGTCAACACTCTATCCACTGAAGGTTTCTTGATGGCTTACCAAAGGTTTACAGGGATCCGCAGGCATCCATGGAAAATCTGGTCAGATCCAGGCACCAATTTCATTGGAGCAAAGCCAGTGTTAGAGGAGATGTACAGATTCCTGGGCAGCCAGGATAAAGCAGCCCTGGACGAAAATGCTGCCAAAAATAGAATGGCACGGATGTGGAAAATCCATACAGCTGATTCTCCACACCGGAATGGTGAGCACTGCAAAGTCTTGGAAGAGAACCTTCACTCAGCTACAGTGAGTTCCAAACAGTTCTCTATATGGCCACCTACCTGGCAAATGAGCGACCAATTGATGCCAGGATGCAGAGCCGGGAGGATTGTGTTCAGTATGTGACACCTAACAGCCTTCTGCTCGGCCGAGCATCTCAAAGCAGGGACTGTGAGGCTTTCAACTTCACGACCTATCCCTATAAAAGGCTCAGAGCAATGCAAGCTGAGGTGAACAAGTTCTGGAGGAGCTGGAGCCAACTCGCATGTCCCAAATTATTTGTCAGGAGTAAGTGGCACACAGCACAGAGAAACGTCACCGTTGGGGATGCTGTCTGGTTAAGTGACCAGAATGCACTAAGAGGAAAGTACAGACTTGGCAGAGTCATCGGCACAAATCCAGACAAAAAAGGCATTGTGAGGGACGTCAATGTCAGAATCTTCCCAAGCTACTGCATTCCCTTGACAAGAGTTCTGAAAGGGAACATAGCTCATCCAAAGAAAAAGGAGAAAATCCATGCCACCCTCCTTCACAGGGATGTCAGGCAGCTCATCGTCTTACTACCTGCAGAGGAACAGATGGAAAGAAAAGTCAGCAACCAATCCTTGTGACCACAAAGTTTGCCTTTAAAGCTGGTGATCTCCCCAGTATTTCCATGGGAAGATCAAGTGGGAGGTGTCAAGTCAAATTGAAGTTTAAACAAGTGCTAATTAAAGAACTACAAAAACTGCAAAAGAACTACAAAAAAACAGAAGGAGAAACCATCGCACAGTCACTGCCCGGACTGTAAAAAACGGCACACGTCATCACAGGAGCAGATCATCACAATCAGGTACACAAACAGCGGCAGGCAGAGAGACAGTTCCCTCGTTGTCTGAACCCCTGCAGTAAGCCCATGCAGAACATGAGCTTCTACAAACACCAGAGAGGCAGCCGGTAAGAGGCTGTGATCAGAGACTCTTGCTGATTGTTTGTGTTAGCGCTAACTTAGCCACAGGGTTGGTTGCCCAGCGATGTGTGGCTTGTTAACCATTTAATGCCCTTAATGTCCTGAATCTATTGAAATGTGGTGAGAATTTACTATGTAAAATATGTAAAGATTAATAGATACTTTTGTATTGAGCACATCTGAGGGTTTCACTTTGATCTTGAAATTTGGTAATTTATGAAATAAAAATTGATTGTGTTGTGTGTTAATCACAGAAGCAATTAAGCAATTTAAATGCATGATTAGCATGATTTGAGCATTTCATATTTTAATATTCAATGCAAACATTTCATATTTTGAATATAAATAGTTGTGTAATTTGTGTACTAATTTCACTTTATTAAAATTTGACCATAAAATGTGATTGTGGTTAAAAAGTAATTCATGTTAAAATGCATAGTTAATGGTTAAATACAGTTGAAATTGACAAAGTTTATGTTAAAATGCACTAAAAAGTAGAGTAACAATAAATATTAAAAATAAGTAAAATTCATACTTACCTGACAACATGTTAAAACAATTGACAGTAGTGGGTAACTTTATTTGCACTTAATTTGCAATGTAATGTAAACATGTTGGGTTTTTATTTTTCTGGTATTTTGTATACTTGTATTTTGTACTTATTTTGTAGATGACTCCATCCCTTTCAAGTGGGGATATTGCATGGCAAAACCTTAGGAAACTTGACAGTTTGTGTCTGTCTTTGCTTCACCTTGTTCACAAACTGACTGGTGATGCCTGCGACTACAAAAGGCGCATGAAACATTGTTGACTCTGCAAAATTTGGCTATGCGTTTTGGGCCTAAGCACATATAACACCTCCCTAGTTTTCTCTTTACGTGCAGCCACTGAACTGTCTGGACAGTCTTCTGGTTTATGGCTAGCACTGTTGCATTATATATACAAGTCTGAGGAACAATACTTGCTGTGTGCAGTGCAGCTGCTGAGGGTGTATTCCATTTTTTGTGTTTGTTTTAACTGAAGGATGTTGGCTTGGTGAAGGATCTGTTGCTTGGTGGGATTTCTTTCTGAGCGTTTCCTGGTCTGGTGAGCTGAAGCGCCCTCTCTTTGCCTTGTACTTATTTTTCCAGAAATTGAATAAGGTCCTGCACCTTCCATTCACCACTGGAGTCTGACTTGCATGTGTAAGCTAATGCAACGTCCTCTGGTAGTAACTGCATCAATACTGGGCAGAGCAGGCAGCCATATGTGTCACTATGAACTCTTAAGGATAGGGCCGTGCCTGACCAATTTGGCACCCTAGGCAAGATATTTGCTGGCTCCCCCCTGACTCACGGTTTGGTTCAAACCTCGGTTTTCAAAAACTACTGAAGAAACATTTCAAAAACTTCCTGAAAAAATTTTATTAATTAATGATTAATTAATAATGATAAGATAAGATAATAATGATTAATAATGATTTTATTAATTATTAAACAAATGTTGCATTGCAACAAACATGAACATTACTTAAATTATATTAACTTACAGTTCACAATAAAAATAAAAAAAAAACTTGTTAATCTTTTAACAGTCTACATTCTCTAAATAATCTTATTTCTCCACTGGCAGTTTGTGTGTGGGAGGGAGATGCACTTGAGGCTGCATCACTTGGTGCTGAGGTGGATGAGGTGGCTGCAGTTACATTAGTAGGCCCAGGATTTGCAGAGGTAGGGGACAAATACTTCAAGTGCATCTGAAAAGAGGAGATACATATATTTGACAAACTGGGCTTTTACAATATATTAATCAAATAGCTGTTGATTGTGAAACCATCATGGCATAACCATAATAGCACCTAACATTACAGCCTGCCTCGATCTAATGACATTTTAAACACAGCAAACAGCCAAAATATAAAAAATGCAACTGTAACATCACAAATTGCACAACTGTGAAAATTGGAAAATATAAATATACAGTATATGAATATATGCCTGGTTGGTAAACAGTGAGTGGTTTGTGCAGCAGCACACTAAACATTAAAAGATAAGATAGGCCAATATATTCAATTATGTTGCTTATTCATTCCCCCAAACACTTTGAGTCTTTCTTTCCAACTTTCTCTAAGACATTAACTGACATTAACTCTAGGTCGCAGTAACATTGACGTTATGTAGTATTAAACCTAACCGCTAATCATTAGCGGCTAATGAGCTGACGTTAGCTTGCAAGTGCTTAAGTAACTGTAACTTACGTTGTGTTTCTACCATTTTAAATGAAGTGTTCATCACATCACATCATTACCTCGGTCTCGTTCACGTTTCTCCTCCTCTTCTTTTCTTTGTTTTTGTACTGTGCCCCAGAGGGCTTTTGCCTCTTCATGATGATGGCACCCGACTGTCAATTTGTCACTCAGCAACATCACGTTACAGAAGACGGCAGGTAGCGGGGGGAGGGGAGAGGGGGGCGCGGTTAAGGACCGTGGCGAAATTGATGCTGCCTGCCAGAGAGGCAGAAGGATGCCAAGCAGGCAGAAATTTAAATCAGAAATATTATTTCATTATTATTTAAAGACGTATGGCTATAT